>NC_082661.1:91639587-91942617 GCF_025265405.1 Mesoplodon densirostris
CCATGCAAATGGAAGTCAAAAGAAAGCTGAAGTAGAAACACTCATATCAGGCAAAACAGACTTTAGTAAACTAAAGACTGTTACAAGAGACAAGGAAGGACACTACATAATGATCAAGGGATCAATCCAAGAAGAAGATATAACAATTGTAAATATATATGCCCCCAACATAGGAACACCTCAATACATAAGGCAAATGGTAACAGCCATAAAAGGGGACATCAACAGTAACACAATAGTGGGGGGACTTTAACACCCCACTCACACCAACGGACAGACCATCCAGATAGAAAATCAATATGGAAACACCAGCCTTAAATGACACATTAGACCAGATAGACTTAATATTTACAGGACATTCCACCTGAAAAGAGCAGAATACACTTTCTTCTCTAGTGCACATGGAACATTCTCCAGAATAGATCACAGCTTGAGTCACAAATGTAGCATATGAAAATCGAAATCATTTCAAGCATCTTTTCTGACCATAAAACTATGATTAGAAATTGATTACAGGAAAAAATACCTTTAAAAAACACATACACATGGTGACTAAGAAATATGTTACTAAATAACCAATGGATCACTGAAGAAATCAAAGAGGAAATCAAAAAAATACCTAGACAAAAATGAGAATGAAAACATGACGATCCAAAACCTATGGGACACAGCAAAAGTAGTTCTAAGAGGGCAGTTTATAGCAATAAAATCTTACATCAGGGAACAAGAACAATCTCAAACAAACAAACTAAACTTATACCTAAAGCAACTAGAGGAAGAGGAACAAACAATACCCAAAGTTAGAAGATGGAAAGAAATCATAAAGATCAGAGCAGAAATAAATGAAATAGAGATGAAGAAAACAATAGCAAAGATCAGTGAAACTAAAAGCTGGTTCTTTGAGAAGATAAACAAAATTGATAAACCTTTAGCCAGACTCATCAAGAAAAAAAGGAAGAGGACTCAAATCAATAAAATTAGAAATGAAAAAGGAGAAGTTACAAATGACACCACAGAAATACAAAGTATCATGAGAGACTACTATAAGCAACAATACGCCGATATAATGGACAACTTGGCAGAAATGGAGAGTTTATTAGAAAGATACAACCTTTCAAGACTGAACCAGGAATAAATGGAAAATATGAATAGACCAATCACAAGTACTGAAATTGAAACTGCGATTAAAAATCTTCCAGCAAACCAAAGTCCAGGACCAGATGGCTTCACAGGAGAATTCTATCAAACATTTAGAGAAGACTTAAAACCTACCCTTCTGAAACTATTCCAAAAAACTGCAGAGGTAGGAATACTCCCAAATGCATTCTGTGAGTCCACCATCACCCTGATACCAAAACCTGACAAAGATAACACAAAAAAGAAAAGCACAGGCCAGTATCACTGAGGAACATAGACACAAAAATCCTCAACAAAATATGAGCAAACCAAATCGAACAACACATTAAAAGGATCATACACCATGATCAAGTGGAATTTATCCAGGGATGCAATTATTTTTCAACACCCACAAATCAGTGTGATACACCACACCAACAACCTGAAGAATAAAAAACATGATCATCTCAGTAGATGCAGGAAAAGGTTCTGAAAAAATTCAACACTCTTTATAATAGAAACTCTCCAGAAACCAGGAATACAGGATACCTATCTCAACATAATAAAGGCTATATATGACAAACCAAGGCTAACATCATACTCAATGCTGAAAAGCTGAAAGCATTTACTCTAAGATCAGGAACAAAATAAGGATGCCCACTCTCACCACTATTATTCAACATAGTTTTGGAAATCCTAACCATCAGAAGAGAAAAAGAAACCAAAAGGAGTTCATATTGAAGAAATAAAGCTGTTGCTGTTTGCAAATGACATGATACTCTACATAAAATATCCTAAAGATGCTACCAGCAAACTACTAGAACTCATCAATGAATTCGGTAAAGTTGCAGATTACAAAGTTAATACACAGAAATCTCTTGCATTCCTATAAACTAACTGGGAAAGATCAGAAATAGAAATAAAGGAAACAATCCAATTAACCATCTCATCAAACAATAAAATACATGGGAATAAACTTACGTAAGGGGGCAAAAGACCTGTAATGAGAGAAATATAAGATATTGATGAAAGAAATAAAAGATGACACAAACAGTTGGAGATATATACCATGTTCTTCAATTGGAAGAATCAATATTCTGGAAATGACTATACTACCCAAAGCAATCTATAGATTCAATGCAATCCCTATCAAATTACCAATGGCATTTTTCATGGAACTAGAACAAAAAAATCTTAAAATTTGTATAGAAACAGAAAAGATCCCAAATAGCCAAGGCAATCTTGACAAAGAAAAATAAAGCTGGTGGAATTAGGCTCCCAGACATAAGACTATACTACAAAGCTACAGTAATCAAAACAGTATGGTATTGGCACAAAAACAGAAATATAGATCAATGGAATAGGATAGAAAGTCCAGAGATAAGTCCACGCACCTATGGTCACCTAATGCATGACAACAGAGTCAAGAATATACAATGGAGAAAAGACAGTCTTTTCAATAAATGGTGCTGGGAAAACTGGATAGCTACATGTGAATGAATGAAATTAGAACACTCCTTAACACCACACACAAAAATAAACTCAAATTGGATTAAAGACCTAAAAGTAAGGACAGATAGTATAAAACTCTCAGAGGAAAACATAAGCAGAGCATGCTATGACATAAATCGCAGCCAGATCTTTTTGATCCACCTCCTAGAGTAATGAATATAAAAACAAAAATTAACAATTGGGACGTAATTAAACTTAAAAACTTTTACACAGCAAAGGAAACAATAAACAAAATGAAAAGACAACCATCAGAATGGGAGAAAATATTTGCAAATGAGGTAACCAACAAGGGATTAAACTCAAAAATATACAAACAGCTCATGCAGCTCAATGCCAAAAAAAACCCAAAAACACAAAGAAACAAACAAACAAAAAACCCTACAACCTAATCAAAAAAAGGACAGAATATCTAAATAGACATTTCTCCAAAGAAGACCTACAGATGGCTAAAAAGCACATGAAAAGATGCTCAGCATCACTAATTATTAGAGAAATGCAAATCAAAACCCCAATGAAGTATACCTCACACTGGTCAAAATAGCTATCATCAAAATATCTACAAATAGTAAATGCTGGAGAGGATGTGGAGAAAAGGGAACGCTCCTACACTGTTGGTGGGAATGTAAATTGGTAGAGCCACTATGGATAACAGTATGGACGTTTCTGAAAAAACTGAGGATACAGCTACCATATGATCCAGCAATCCCATTCTTGGGCATATATCCAGAGAAAACCATAATTCAAAAGGATACATGTACCCCAATGTTCACTGCAGCACTATTTATAATAGCCAGGACATGGAAGCTACCTAAATGTCCATCAACAGAGGAATGGATTAAGAAGATGTAGTACATATATACAATGGAAAATTACTCAGCCATAAAATAGAATGAAATAATGCCAGTTGTAGCAACATGGATGGACCTAGAGATTGTCATACTGAGTGAAGTAAGTCAGACAGAGAAAGACAAATTTCATATGCTATCACTTATATGTGGAATGTAAAAAAAGGGTACAAATGTATTTACCTACAAAACAGTAATAGAGTTACAGATATAGAAAACAAACTTATGGTTACTGGGGATAAGAGGGAGGGACAAATTGGGAGGTTGGAATTGACATACACACTACTATATATAAAATAGATAACTAATAAGGACCTAGTGTATAGCACAGGGAACTCTACTCAATACTCTGTAATAGTCTATATGGGAAAGAATCTAAAAAAGAGTGGATATATGTATAAGTATAACTGATTCACTTTTATGGACACCTAAAAATAACAGAACGTTGTAATTCAACTATACTCAGATATAAATAAGTAAATAAATAAATCCTACCCATTTTTCAAAAAATATAATATTTGATTTCTTCCCACTAAAATGTAGAACAAGACGGGAATGACCACTCTCACCTCTTCTATTCAACATAGCATTGGAAGTCCCTAGTCACAGCAATCAGACAAGAAAAATAAAAGGTATCCAAATTGGAAGGGAACCCTAAAGAGTCCACACAAAAATGACTAGAACTGATAAACAGATTCAGCAAAGTAGGATACAAGATTAACATACAGAAATTGGTCACATTTCTTTATACTAACAAAGAAATATCAGAAAGTGAATGTAAAAAAAATAATAATCCATTTTAAAATCACATCAAAAAATAGGAATAAACCTGACCAAGGAGGTGAAAGACTTATATGATGAGGACCATAAAACATTAATAAAGGAAATTGAAAATGATTCAAAGAAATGGAAAGATATCCCATGCTCTTGGACTGGAAGAATTAATATTGTTAAAATGGCCATACTACCCAAAGAATCTAAGACTGAATGTGATCCCTATCAAATTACCCATGACATTTTTCACAGAACTAGATTAAATAATCCTAAAATTTATATGGAACCATAAAACACTCAGAATTGCCAAAGTAATCCTGAAGAAAAAGAACAAAGCAGGAGGCATGACCCTCCCAGGCTTCAGACAATACTACAAAGCTACAGTAAGCAAAACAGCATGGTACTGGCACAAAAACAGACATATGTATCAATGGAACAGAATATAAACCCAGATATAAACCCACACACCTAAAATCAATTAATCTTAGACAAAGGAAACGAGAATATACATTGGGAAAAAGACTGTCTCTTTAGCAAGTGGTGTTGGGAAAGTTGGACAGTTGCATGTAAATCACTGAAATTAGAACACACCCTCTCACCATACACAAAAATGAACTCAAAATGGCTTAAAGACTTAAACATAAGACACGACACCATAAAACTCCTGAAAGAGATCATAGGGAAAGCATTCTCTAACATAAATCATACCAATATTTTCTTAGGTCAGTCTCCCAAAGAAATAGAAATAAAAGCAAAAATAAGCAAATAGGACTTAATCAAAATTGCCAGCTTTTGTACAGCAAAGGAAACCATTTAAAAAAAGTAAATACAGCCTACAGAATTGGAGAAAATATTTGCAAACAATGTGACCAACAAGGGGCCAATTTCCAAAATATACAAACAGCTCATACAACTGACTAACAAAAAAACAAAAAAAACAATAGAAAACTGGGCAGAAGACCTAAATAGACATTTCACCTAAGAAGACATACAGATGACCAGTAGACACATGATAAGATGCTCAACTTCACCAATTATTAGAGAGATACAAATATAAACTACAATGTGGTTAGGTACACCAATCAGAATGACAATAATTAAAATGTCTACAAATAACAAATGATGGAGGTATGGAGAAAAGGGAGCCCTCCTACACTGTTGGTGGGAATGTTAATTGGTTCAACATGTGGGGAACAATATGGGGGCTCCTCAAAAAACTAAAAATAGAATTAACATATGATCCTGCAATCCCACTCCTGGGCAAACATTCAGACAAAACTATAAAAAGATACATGTATCCAAATGTCAATTGCAGCATTATTTATGATAGCCAAGACATGGAAGCAACCTAAATGTCCATTGACAGATGGATGTGTAAAGAAGTTGTGGTACATACATACAATGGAATACTACTCAGCCTTAAAAAAGAATGAAATAATGCCATTTGCAGCAACATGCATGAACCTAGACATTATCATATTAAGTGAAGTAAGTCAGAAAAAGCAAGACAAATACCATATGATATCACTTAAATATGGAATCTAAAATATGATACAAATGAACCTATCTATGAAACAGAAATAGCCTCACAGACACAGAGAATATACTTGTGGTTGCTAAGGCAAAGAGTGGGGTGGGGGAGGGATGGAAAGGTAGTTTGGGATTAGTAGATGCAGACTATTGATACCATATATAGAAAGGGTAAACAATGATGTCCTACTGTATAACACAGGGAATTATTTTCAGTATCCTGTGATAAACCATAATGGAAAAGAATATGGAAAAGAATGTATATATATGTATAACTGAATTACTTTGTTGTACAGTATAAATTAAGACATTGTGGGCTTCCCTGGTGACACAGTGGTTGAGAGTCCACCTGCCGATGCAGGGGACATGGGTTTGTGACCCGGTCCAGGAGGATCCCACATGCTGTGGAGCAGCTGGGCCCGTGAGCCATGGCTGCTAAGCCTGCACGTCCGGAGCCTGTGCTCCGCAACGGGAGAGGCCACAACAGTGAGAGGCCCTCGTACCACAAAAAAAAGAAAAAAAATTTTTTTTAACACATTGTAAACCAACTATACTTCAACAAAATAATTTTTAAAAATATTTGATTTCTCAATTCATTAACTATATCTTATATACTATCTTATTTCTTGATCTGCTATCTTAATGAATGCATAGTTTAACTTTGTGCCAAATTTTAAGTGGTAAAATATGCACAGTTATTGTCCTTCTTGATATATCAAGCATCAAAGCACTCTGAATTAAGGAATTGTAGAAGCCTTTTGCCCTAGCTTTTGATAAATATGACAAAAATGTAAATTGCTAATATAAATACAAGGCACACCTCAATTGACCAAGTTTCTGCTTAAAATCCATATTATCAAAATAAATACTCTTTGGAAATATTAATAGAAAATCATTATCATGTTTCCTGGTTACCTAACATGTTCTAAAACCCTACGCATATTTGAATTCTTAAGTTCATGATCTCATTTGATAAAACAGAAATTCACCCCTGTCCTTTACAGGTAGTACCCAGTTAGATAAGTCTACACACAACAAAAAGACTTACTTGTTAGAGTCTTTAAGTCCTTAAGTGAGTAGCTGAGGGAATTAAACAAGGGACTTAATCCATTTTCCTGGTTATAGTGGCAGCAGGAACATAGAGCATTAATGGGCATCAGAGTTTGCAAAGCCTCATGCCTTGCAGAGAAGGTATTCATGGGGAGGCCATGGCTGCAACTTCCTCTAGAGCTTGACTGCCGAGCAACAGCAGGACAGTATTTTCCTCTGGCTCAATCTGTAATGTTTTATGGCATGTTTCCTGAAAGTTTACCCTTAAACCTGCTCTTTAGAAAGTTCAAAATTTCTGTAAACTTTTTGAGTATCCTCTAGTAAATTTCTTTTCTATTTAAAGATACAAAACAAATTTTTCTTGCTTTCACCTAACAATCTCATTGCTAAAATACCCTATATCATTCTGGAGTAGATTGATAATAATCATATAGGAAGTCATATTGTTTGTTTAGTAATAGAATTTAATTAAGAATGGAATATACTGAGATTCACTGAGGTATAAAATGTTCTTGTGTGATCACAGAATTTTTCAGGTATAAATGCAATATTCAATACATCTAAACATTATTCTGTTTCTTCTTTTCTACTTCTTGCTACACAGAACCTACAGTATGAAATAGAAACTGAGGTCACAGATGGAAGTGGTAAAATAATTCCTCAGCCTATGAATATGATCTCATTGGCAGTTTAGACTCCTCTTTTCCTATACTATTTGAAACTCCAACCAAACTTAAGAGCCAATTATGTACAGAAATGTAATATCAAGTTTATTTTCAGGGCAATCAATGCACTTGAAGCCAAGTTTCACAATGAGATTTTAACATGCCCTGAAGATTAACAGCAACTCTCAGGGTGAGGTGAAACGATTAAATGCTCTTGAAAGTTGTCAGTCAGAAGCTTTTTAGGGTGTATATAAACATCTCCTTCCCATTTCATCCTTGGTTTCCATAAAAAGAGAAGTATATTATGAAGTAAAGGAATTAATATTTATAGAAGGCAACTGTATTAGAATCCTTACATTATCTCAGGTAATTTTTAAGAAAAATATTTGAGATAGGCATTATAACTAATTTCCAGATGATGAAACACACTGACTGAGGTTAAGCACTGTATCTACATAAATAGAAAAATGTATTGATGTATCCTTTCTCCCATTCACTAAGTCATTCAACAAATATTTATTCAGCACATGAAAGGAATAAAATAGTTTCAATTTGTACTATAAAAGCTATAATAAGATACTGTTTTTTGAATTATATTCTGCATATTATAATATTTTGAATTTGTGTTTTCAGGGCTATGTTAACCAGGTATGGCTGGGACCTTTATTTTCATTTAGTTTGTTTCCAGTGTTGGTAATAACTGTCCCTAAATCTTGTTGTTATTTATAGTGTTAGAGACTTCTTAGACCATAAATGTCAGGAAGGCAAAGATTTTCTCTTTCTCATTCATCAATGAAAATATCCTGAATTTAGGATAGTGCCTTGTCAGGTCCTCAATAATGATTTATTTGAATGAATGTATGAGATTACAGAAAAATGATACTTTTATTACAAAAGTGAGAAAATAATAAGTGGTTCATAACTTTTTCCAATTAATAAATAAATTTACATCTGGTTAAATTTACAATGAGTTGGAGATCATTACAGTATTTTTCAGCTTAGAAGTTATCTCATAAAACATTGAGATTGTGTTATGTCAATTTGGTGCTGTCAATATGGGGTGGAGACTAAAATTAGAGATATTAAATTAGAAAATAAAATAAAATAAAAATAAAATTCATTAAAATCTAAATACCCACCATTCAGAAATAACCACTGTTAGAGTATAATCTTTCACATTTTTGATACCTATTTTATATCTACCCATGCACTTCTTCATTTGTCTATCCTTGTGTACAACATTAGTAAACTCAGTGTATTCCTAATATTGGTCATTAAGTTGTAAATATTGTTTGTTCCTTTTTGACTTATTTTGCTTTGCTTGCTATTGTAGAGGCACAGCAAATTTTCTATAGGAAAAGCTTTGCACACATCCATTGAAGAAATTCCTAGATTTTAATTTGAGGAGCCTGGAGTATGCCTATTTTTATGGTTTTGAAAAAATGAAAGTAGTTAATTACTCAAAAATACAGTACATTAGCATCATTTTCTTAACACTGAATATTGGCATGCCTTTTAATTCTTACCAAATTCAAAGATATCTTAATTTTTATGAGACCGTTTGTGTAATATAATGCTTTAATGTGTTAGTCTCAGGCAACTGGCTCTTTTTTTCCATCTTCTGTACCACATGGAGTAGTTCTCATAACCCTTAGTTTCTCTACAACTCTGTTGACTAGTAGCACTCCAAATAAGACTCTGAATGTTTCTTAATGTTGTGGATTTTTTATCCTGGCCTTTGATATGCTCTGTTAATGATTTCATATTTCTTCATTGTTCTTAGCAACCATTATGGCTGTAATTGCAATACAATATCAGTGATGGTTACAATCTTTATCTCTTTTGTGTTCTGTGACTTCATGATAGATAATCTTGAAGGAGGCTTGCATTCTTATAATAGCTGCTGGTCATAGACAATTCTATATTATAGTTTAAATTATCTCATTCAACCAGTGTTTTTTGCATATGTTTTGGCAGAAGATTGATTTTAGAGCTCACTAGCAGCAACTTCACCATTCAACCTGACTTGTGGGAAAGAAGTTAAGTAGAATATGAAAAGTAAATTGTTGACATTGAATAAAAACTGAGTGTAAGAAATCAACTAATATTCAGTGTCATGATTCTCTTATATCAATGTTATATTATTCGTATTATTCTTACTAAGAAAAAAATCCTCACTTGCTGTAAATATAAAAATACAGTAATTTTGTCTGTGATCCCTCAATAAAGCAATTGCTTTTTTTCTTGTTTTAATGAAAACTGGGGTCATAGAACGAAAATAATTAGAGTTTATTTTTGCAAACACCAAATCTCAAGATGGATGAGTGCATATAGTTTTAACTAGAGACCTTATTGCTGCAATGCATGAACATTTCCTTATTCATAACCTCGTTTATACAACAAATATTTCCTGAATGAAAAATATATGTCAGGATCTGTGGTAGATGCTAGAGATAAATGATCAATAAAACAAAGCCTACTCTTGCATTCCCTGTATATGTAATATAATTGGAATTATAGATATTTGAATGCAAATATGAGAGTGCTATACTGAAGGAATAGAGTCTAGAGGTGTCAAGTGTTTATGCCATAGTCTAGAAGAATCAATGAAGACTCTATTAAGGAAATAACATTTATGATCTTAATGATGAGAATTAGAAATTATTTATGTGACAAGAGGACAGAATTTCAAACTGGGAATATTAGAAATAAATGCCCAGAGCACAAGATGGCAGAGTAGAGGGATGTGAGCTCACCTCTTCTTATGAAAACACCCAAATCACAGCTAACTGCTGAACAATGATTGAAGAAAAAACATTGTAGGGTGTCCCTGGTGGCACAGTGGTAGAGAGTCTGCCTGCCGATGCAGGGGACATGGGTTCATGCCCTGGTCCAGGAAGATCCCACATGCCCGGAGTGGCTGGGCCCATGAGCCATGGCCACTGACCCTGCATGTCTGGAGCTGGTGCTCCACAATGGGAGAGGCCATAACAGTGAGAGGCCTGCATACCACAAAAACAAAGCAAACAAACAAAAAAAACCCAGTGTAACCTACCAAAAAGATATCCTACATCGAAAGACAAAGAACAAGCCACAATGGGATGGCAGGAGGGGTGCAATTGTGATAAAATCAAATCCCATACCCACCAGAAGGGCAACCCATAAACTGGAAAATAATTATATCACAGAAGTTCTCCAACAGGAGTGAAAGTTCTGAGCATCACATCAGGTTCCCCTGCCTGGGGGTCTGGCAATGGGAGGAGGAGCCCCCAGAGAATCTGGCTTTGAAGACCAGCAGGGTTTGACCACAGGGATTCCACAGGAAACAGAAACTCCACTGTTGAAAGGCATATACAAGTTCTTGTGTGCACCAGGACCCAGGGAAAAAAGCAGTGACCTCATTAGGGCTTGGGCCAGACTTCCCGGCTGATATTGGAGGCTCTGGAGAGGTGGAGGGCAGCTGTGGCTCACTGTGAGGACAAATACACTGGCAGTGGTACTTCTGGGGAGTACTCATTGGTGTGAGCCCTCCTGGAGGCCGCCATTTTCTCACCAAGACCTGGCTGCACCTAACAGACAGTAGGCTCCAGTGCTAGGACACCTCATGCCAAACAACCAACAGGGCGGGAACACAGCCCCACCCATCAACACACAGGGTTCTTAAAGTCTTCTTAAGCACACAACTATTTGCTAAACACACACCTTGACATGGTCTTGCCCACCAGAGGGACAAGACCCAGATCCACCCACCAGTAGGCAGGAACCAGTCCTTCCCATAAGGATGCTTGAACAAGCCTCTTAGACAGCCTCATCCATGAGGGGGCAGACAGCAGAAGCAAGAACTACAACACTGTAGCCTGTGGAATGGAAATAGCAATCACAGAAAGTTAGACAAAATGAGACAGCAGAGGAAAGAACAGATGAAGGAACAAGATAAAACTCCAGAAGAACAACATACTGAAGTGGAGATGGGCAAAATTCCCCAAAAAAGAATTCAGAGTAATGAAAGTAAAGATTGTCCAAGATCTCAGAAAAAAGAATGGAGGCACAGATTTAGAAGATAAAAGAAATGTTTAACAAAGACCTAGAAGAACTAAAGAACAAACAAAAAGAGATGAAGAATAAAATAACTGAAATGAAAAATACACTAGAAGGAATCAATAGCAGAATAGCTGAGGCAGAAGAATGCATAAGTGAGCTGGAAGACAGAATGGTGAAATCACTGCCATGGAGCAGAATAAAGAAAAAAGAAATGAAAAGAAATGAAGATAGTCTAAGACACCTCTGGGACAAGATTAAACACACCAACATTCACATTATATGGGTCCTAGAAGGAGAAGAGAGAGAGAAAAGTCCTGAGAAAATATTTGAAGAGATAATAACTGAAAAATTCCCTAACATGGTAAAGGAAACAGTCATCCAAGTACAGTAAGGACAGAGAGTCCCAGGGAGGATAAACCCAAGGAGGAACACACTAAGACACATAGTAATCAAATTGACAAAAATTAAAGACAAAGATAAAATATTAAAAGCAACAAGGGAAAAGCAACAAATACCATACAAGGGAATTCCCATAAAATTATCAGCTGATTTCTCAACGGAAATTCTGCAGGTCAAAAGGGAGTGGCATGATTATTTAAAGAGATGAAAGGAAAGAACCTACAACTGAGAATACCATGCCCAGCAAGGCTCTCATTTACATTTGATGAAGAAATTGAAAGATTTACAGATAAGAAAAGCTAGAAGAATTCAGCACCATCAGACCAGCTTTGAAACAAATGTTAAAGGAACTTCTCTAGGTGGAAAAGAAAGGACCACAACTAGAAACCAGAAAATTACAAATGAAAAAGCTCACCAGAAAGGGCAAACATACAGTAAAGGTAGGAAATCATCCACACACAAATATGATAGCAAGACCAGCAGTAGTGAGGACAGTACAAATGCAGGATATTGGAAATACATTTGAAATGAAAAGCCCAGCAACTCAAAATAATCTTGTTTATATATTGACTGCTATATCAAAACCTCATGGTAATTTCAAACTGAAAATCTATAATAGATACACACACAAAAGAAAAATAATCCAAACACAACACTAAATTTAGTCAGCAAATCAAAAGAGAAGAGAACAAAAGAGGAAGGGAAGAAAAAACTTACAAAAACAAATCCAAAACAATTAACAAAATGGCAATAAGAACATAAATATTGATAATTACCTTAAACGTAAACTGATTAAATGCTCCAACAAAAATGGACAGAGTGACTGAATGGATACAAAAACAAGACCCATATATATGCTGTCTACAAGAGACCCACTTCAGATATAGTGACACACACAGACTGAAAGTGAGAGGATGGAAAAAGTTATTCCATGCAAATGGAAATCAGAAGAAAGCTGGAGTAGTCATACTCATATCAGACAAAATAGACTTTAAAATAAAGACTGTTACAAGAAACAAATAAGGACACTATGTAATGATAAAGGGACCAATCCAAGAAGAAGATATAACAATTGTAAACATATAGGCACCCAACATAGGAGCACCGCAATATACAAGGCAAACACTAACAGCCATAAAAAGAGAAATCGACAGTAACACAATAATAGTGGGGGGCTTTAACACCCCACTTTCATCAATGGACATATCATCCAGAAGAAAATCATTAAGGATACACAGGCCTGAAATAAAACACTAAACCAGAGAACTTAACTGATATTTATAGAGCATTCCATCCAAAAGCAGCAGAATACACATTCATCTCAAGCGCACATGGAAAATTCTACAGGATAGATCACATGCTAGATATAAAGTGAGTCTCAGTAAATTTAAGAAAACTGAAATCATATCAAGAAGGAACCAGATAAACACACACACATATGGTCACCTTATCTTGGATAAAGGAGGCAAGAATATACAGTGGAGAAAAGACAACCTCTTCAATAAGTGGTGCTGGGAAAACTGGACAGGTACATGTAAAAGTATGAAATTAGAACACTCCCTAAAACCATACACAAAAATAAACTCAAAATGGATTAAAGACCTAAATGTAAGGCCAGACACTATCAAACTCTTAGAGGAAAACATAGGCAGAACACTCTATGACATAAATCACAGCAAGATCCTTTTGGACCCATATCCTAGAGAAATGGAAATAAAAACAAAAACAAACAAATGGGACCTAATGAAACTTAAAAGCTTTTGCACAGCAAAGGAAACCATAAACAAGGCCAAAAGACAACCCTCAGAATGGGAGAAAATATTTGCAAATGAAGCAACTGCCAGAGGATTAATCTCCAAAATTTACAAGTACCTCATGCAGCCAATAACAAAAAAACAAACAACCCAATCCAAAAATGGGCAGAAGACCTAAATAGGCATTTCTCCAAAGAAGATATACAGGTTGCCAACAAACACATGAAAGAATGTTCAACATCATTAATCATTAGAGAAATACAAATCAAAACTACAATGAGATATCATCTCACACCAGTCAGAATGGCCATCATCAAAAAATCTAGAAACAATAAATGCTGGACAGGGTGTGGAGAAAAGGGAACCCTCTTGCACTGTTGGTGGGAATGTAAATTGATACAGCCACTATGGAGAAGAGTATGGAGGTTCCTTAAAAAACTGCAAATAGAACTACCATATGACCCAGCAATTCCACTACTGGGCATATACCCTGAGAAAACCATAATTCAAAAAGAGTCATGTACCAAAATGTTCATTGCAGCTCTATTTACAATACCCAGGACATGGAAGCAACCTAAGTGTCCATCAACAGATGAATGGATAAAGAAGCTGTGGCACATATATACAATGGAATATTACTCAGCCATAAAAATAAAAGAAATTGAGTTATTTGTAGTGAGGTGGATGGACCTAGAGTCTGTCATACAAAGTGAAGTAAGTCAGAAAGAGAAAAACAAATACCCTATGCTAACACTTATATATGGAATCTAAGGAAAAAAAAAAAAGGTCATGAAGAACCTAGGGTTAAGATGGGAATAAAGACACAGACCTACTAGAGCATGGACTTGAGGATATGGGGAGGGGGAAGGAGAGTGTCATGGACATATATACACTACCAAATGTAAAATAGATAGCTAGTGAGAAGCAGCCGCATAGCACAGGGAGATCAGATCAGCTCGGTGGTTTGTGACCACCTAGAGGGGTGGGATAGGGAGGGTGGGAGGGAGGGAGATGCAAGAGGGAAGAGATATGGGAACATATGTATATGTATAACTGATTCACTTTGTTATAAAGCAGAAACTAACATGCCATTGTAAAGCAATTATACTCCAATAAAGATGTTAAAAAAAAAGGAACCTAATTAAACTCAAAACCTTTTGCATGGCAAAGGAAACTATAAACAAAATAAGAAGACAACCCACAGAATGAGAGAAAATATTTGCAAACCAAGCAACTGACAAGGGATTACACTCCAAAATATAGAAACAGCTCATGCAGGTCAATGTCAAAAAACAAACAACCCAATCAAAAAATGAGTGGAAGACCTAAATAGACATTTCTCCAAAGAAGACATACAGATGGCCAAGAGGCACATGACAAGATGCTCAACATCACTAATTATTAGAGAAATGCAAATCAAAACCACAGTGAGGTATCACCTCACGCAGGTCAGAATGGCCATCATCAAAAAAGTCTGCAAACAATAAATGCTGTGGAGAGGATCTGGAGAAAAGGGAATCCTCCTACACTGTCGGTGGGAATGTAAATTGGTACAGCCACTATGGAGAACAGTATGGTTATTCTTTAGAAAACTAAAAATAGAACTACCATATGATCTAACAATCCCACTCCTGGGCATCTATCTGGTTTGAAAGAATACATGTACCCCAATATTCATTTCAGCACTATTAACAATAGCCAAGATATGGAAGTGACATAAATGTCCATTGACACATGAATGGGTAAAGAAGATGTGGCACATATATACAATGGAATATTACTCATCCATTAAAAAGAATGCCAGTTGAAGTAACATAGATGAACCTGGGGATTATCATACTAAGTGAAGTAAGTCAGACAGAGAAAGGGCAGATATCATATCATTTACATGAGGAATGTAAAAAAATGATACAAATGAACTTATTTACAAAACAGAAACAGACACATAGACTTAGAAAACAAACATATAGTTACCAAATGGGAAACGTGGGGGGAAGGGCTAAATTGGGAGTTTTGGGACTGACATATACACACCACTATATATAAAACAGATTACTAATAAGGACCTACTGTATAGCACAGGGAACTCTGCTCAGTATTCAGTAACAACTTAAATGGGAAATGAATTTGAAAAAGAATAGATACATGTATGTATAACTGAGTCCCTTTGCTGTACACCTGAAACTAACACAACATTATTAATCAACTGTACTCCAATATAAAATAAAAATTAAAAAAGAAAAAGAAACACTATTAATAATTTAAAAAAAAAGAAGAAATGAATGCCCAGTGGTGAAAATTGTAGTGCATTGTAGGAACTTAAATGAGGATTAATACATTGAGTAAGGGGTATTAAGGGAAGAAGATGAGCACAAGGAAAGATCAGCCAGGTCTAGGCCATCTGGACCTGGGTAAGATATGGGTAGCAGTTTTTATTTTATTCAAAGAGAATCAGGAAAATTATTTTACATAGGGCACTTACATGAAAAGATGTGTTTATCTGAAAGAACACTCAGGCTACTGTTGAGCATTAACTGAAGAAAAACACAGCTGAGGTGAGAATATGAATTTGAAGCCTGGATACCAAATATTAGCATAGACTGAAGATATGATATCTGCTTGGTTTATAGGGGAGGGAGTGAAGACAGAAATAGGTAAACAGATTTGAAAGAGATTTAGGATATACAATTTTGAGGCATTATGTATGGATAAACTGGAGAAGAGAGAAGATCCATGGATGTCTCTGAAGACTGTGGGTGGGATTCTGGGTGTTTGGCTGTGCCATACTATGTGATCATAAATAATGATCAACACATTGAGAGAAGAAAAATGAGTTTAAGATTATGTGTATTGAATTTAACCTCCCTATACGTTATAAAACAAAAGTATCCAGCTAGCAAAATAGATAAAATATCTGGGACTCAAGAGTGAACTCCACATGGAGAATATTATGGAGTTTCAACATACAGCTGGTAACTGGGACAAAGAAGTCATTAATCTCACCCAGAGAGATGACAGTTTCTTGAACAGAATCATCAAGGAATCCAAAATAGGAGATGGAATTTTCAAACTCTAGTTTCTTCTGGGGCCAGTCGGATGGTATAAATTAATAAAACAGTCCAGATATAAAAAATAATAATAGCATAAAAAGATGATAAATGGCCACTGACATTGTGACTCAAGGTCAAGGGTCAAAGAAAGTGATGGAGGCTGTAGTGGCCTCAGAACAAATACCTTTTAGGGAGTGCTGGTAGTTAACTCTAACCAATTTTTCTTATTATAAAATACATCAAAGAAAGCTCAAACTCTGGATGTTCATATAATTTTTAAATATTGACAACTAATTATTAAAAATATTGTGAGTAGCAAACAAAACACAATGGTGGACCAGATTCTACATAGAGCCATCCCATTTTAAGAAATGAAATGAGAAAAAAACAGTACCAACAGAGGAGACTGGGAATGCATAAACAGAGAGGTAAAAATGCAGTTATTCTAAAGAGTTAACAGACTTCCTTATCCACAACCAAGTGGTGATAAGCTGTGGGATAACAGATCCTTGTGCTTGGAAACGGCTTCAAATATTAAACAGCCTGTATTGATATTATTCACAACATTGCCTTCCCTCTCCTACTGTTCATCTTCATCATGTAGGATTTATTACGCTCCCTTGTGCATAAGTTGCAGTGCTAGTTGTTTAACTAGTAAATGGAATATCTAGTTTATCTTTTTCAGAAATATTTATCATTAATCATAGTTTAACATTTTTTTTTTACTTCCAACATATTGATTCAGGAATGTGTTCATCCTAATTCTCTTTAAGATATTCTCTCTTTAAGATATTTTCTCTTTAAGATATTTTCTTCCATTTTTCTTTCCTTAAATAACATGGCAATATATCCTTATTGGATAGTTTTCTTGATAAGAATTTGCAAATGCTCCAACTAGAACAGAATGTGATTGCCAGGATCTGTGTAGTTGGAATGACAGAAGCACATTTATTTTTTTGAGGGATTTATTGGGTAGAAATCAAACACTATATTGACTTGGCTCTAAAAAGATTTCCCTTATGCACCCTATAAGGTATTATACTTTCTTGGCAAATGTGAAGTGCTAACTCCTCTCTTGGGGTTGAGGCATATCCTGCTGAAGCAGAAGGATGAACATGATAATCTAACAGGTATTTTTCCATTCATGAGTACTGTGATCTAAGTCCACCAGACAGCTAGAACTTTTTAAAACATTTAAAAATAATTACACTTAAGATATATCCTATGAAATCTATATTTGCTTTAACATTCACTGCAATATTGAGTAATTTCTTCCAGCTATGTTGTGCTCTATCCTAATGTTTTCAGGAAGAAAATTGGGAAACCCAATATCTTATATATTTTCAGGAGAATGTCAATTTTCTCATAATTAATTCCAAAATATGCAAATGTCATCCAAATCTATAACTTTCCTTATAAAATTTGATAAAGTATGATGAAAAGACAAACCTGTGAATGCTTCATATTTTAAATTTCTACAATATATTGAGTCATTGAAATAAATCTGAGTATTTGAAACATCTTTTATGAAATATCTGCCCAAATAAAGTACATAATTTTGTGCAAAATTTTACTATATATGCACTTGAATTAAATATCAGCATAGATGAGTAACCATCTATGTTCACCTAGCAGCTAACTAGACTATTCCTTCACACTTAGGCATATAAACTTCATATTTGTATGACAGCAAAATTAATATTTACTATGCTTTATGGATATTTTGGTCTCCTGTAAATGAAAAAAGCTGGAGATACTGAAAACCCAAATGGCAAGTTTCAAAGAATAGATCAAAAGCTCAGGGAAGAAACAGTGGAAAAGACAGTACAGGTAATTATTTTATTCTTCTTCTCTTTTCCTAAAGGTCTATTATGTGGTTACCAAAAAGTGTATTTATCTTTAGCTTCTCTCTGTATCCACCTGATTTTTCCTTGACTCCTATTTATTTCTTATTATCTTTAGTTTCTGGCTTATTACCTTTTTAACCACTTCACTGAGGTAATACTGACATATAAAACCTGTACATATTTAACACATATAACTGAATGAGTTTGAAGATAAGTATACAGTCCTGAAACCATCACCACACCTATGCCATAAACATATCCATTCCCTCCAAAAGGTTTTTCCTGCATTATTTCTTTACTATTATGTGCCATTAACTGTGATAGACTGTTTACTAGCAATCTTTTCAGTATTCACACCAAGCCTGAATGCCTCAGTGTATCACACATCGTTCTTCTTCACCACTCCCCGTATTTAACAATCTCTAGGCCCTAAATACCTTTCATATGTCTTATAAATATCTCAATTATCAAACTACTTCTATTAAAAGCTGTCAAGTCAAGGGCACTATCATTTTTCACCAAGAAACTTCTAATTACTCTCCCTATATAGACTCTTATCTCATTAGAATGATGTTAAAAATGAATGTTTGTCATGCCATTTCAACAGCTTAAAACCCTCTACCTACTCTTACACAAAACCTATATATTTCCAAATATGTGTCAAATTCCCAAATGATTTGCTCCTATCTGCCCTTGCAAATTTGCTTAGTGTCATTCTCTGGCATCGTATCTAGAATTATTCAATCCCTCAAGAATTCCAAATTCCATTCACCTGTAGGGCACTTTCACATGCCTCTCCATCTACATGGAGTGCTCTTTGCCTCACCCTTCCAGAATACTACCACCACCACCACTTCCCATGTGTGCATCGGCTCTTCCTCTTTCTATGACAAGGTTTCTGCCTAGATTCCACTAGGTCCTCCAGTCTACACTTTGTAAAAACTCAATAATTCTTTCTAAAAATTAATTGCATTTATATTTAAAGATTTTATGTGTGGCTTTCCACTCTGGATTGTAAAACCCATGCCTCCCTAGTGTTTACAGTTTTTGGCGTGTTAGAGATTTAACAAATACTTGATAATGAATACATGAAATAAAAAATACCCATATTTAAATAATTTGATTGATATTTTAGGATATGAGATTCCTAAATGACCTTGCTACATGTGACTCACAAAGGTACCTAGGATTAAAAATAAAACATGATTTGATCTATACTTAGTACTTATGTGTTCCTCCTTAACTAATATTATGTTAAAATGATTTATGAGATGAATTGAATCAATTTAACAACTTTTTTGTTACATTATTATTTGGTGCATTCAAGTAAAATGTATCAAATAAAGCATATCTAACTTAATTTTTATTTTTTTAAACTATAGACAAATCCAAATGGAAAAAAAAATGGCTTTTTAATACTCCAAAGGAAATAGCAATACTGTGACTAGATTAGTTTTCATTATCAAGACATGTTTTTCTACTTATTTTCTGAATCTCAGGTCAAAATGTTTGTTTTGGAGTATTTAGAGGATATTTTTAAAAAGGAACAAATTCTTAAGGTGTTGTTAAATTTTCTGAATTTTTAAATTACAATTTAGAATACCTTGTTTTAATTTACTAACAAAAAACACACCACAGTTGAATTTAAAAACATTTTTACTCATCCATTCATTTCTTATTCTCCATTTTTTCTGTAATCCATGAAGTCCCCTGTGATGCCCATTTTTCTTGCTATTCTTCAGTTTTCCAGGACCATAGGACTTTTTCAGAATATCCCTCCAATTATGTTTACCTTAGTGCAGTTAGAGAGGCAGTACAGCATTATGGTCAATAGTACGACCTCTGGAGCCAGCCTGCCTGGATTGGAATCCTGACTTTGTCACTTACTAGCTATAGAAACGTTTCCTGAACATCAAAAATATGGAGCAATTAATTTGATGGCCTTTGGCTCAGAATGCAAATGCTTACAAAGTTGATACTGTGCCTATAAGCCCTAAATAAATAATCTGCCAACCTCAACATCAACCAACATTTCTGAGGGAAAATATCTCATGATCTGTTACCACAACAATTTGAAGCATGCCGCTTACAACATCATTATTTGAATCTAAAGGTCATTTATTTCAGGCATCTCCTTAAACACAGACAACAGTACACACATACACACACACACATGCACATGCACTAATACAATAAGAGAATTTTGGATGATGCCAATATGCTGACAGAGTTATTTGGGGCAGCTTTTATCAATGTTTATATTTCATAATTTTCCCTTAATATAGAAAAAAGTTATTTAACTTTTGAATCTTAGATTTTCAGCTAGAAGGGAGTGCGTTTATTATCTCAGTGTGTATAGACATTTTTCTTGTAACTTTATAGATGACGAATACAAATTAATAAATAAGTCACATTAGATTATACTAGCAATAATTGCCTTACTGAATTAATACCATGAATACACTTCTATTCATCTTTATTTCATTCTTATAACATGTTGTTTATATTAAATTATTTTATCTTAAATAATCACATTTCATTGATAACTACAGAAAAGGGAAACTAATGTTTTTTTTCTTATTTAAGCAGTATAGTAAATTATTTGGAAAATGCATAGCTACTAGAATATTTAAAATATCGAAATTATTTGGAGCAAAAAGTATAATTTAATTATATATTTTCCTACAAAATTTGACTAGACTTATGTAGTCGAAAACTGACCTACCATTGTTTGGGAGCTTAAAGAAAATTTAGAATATATTCCTTGGCTATCTGTGTGCTCTCCAACTTATACAGTCTACAAAAAAATACAGCATAAAATATTACCAATGGCATAATGAAAGTCCAGTGTAAGAGAAATATCTTGGCTAGTGCACCACAGTCAAGGTCATTCTAGCTTCAGTGCAGAGAGGCATTCAATGCAGGTATATTTGACTCTGGCTGAAGACCAGTCAAAAATGATTAAACTCAAGAGTGTAAGGACCGTGTAAAGATAGTCAAGAGGACTTTGGCTGTCTGATTAGAGAAAATCACTCTAATAACATGGAAGATAAAGTAGAAACAAAATCCTTTGTCCTAAGAGCTGCATTACCATCCATGGGCTCTTCCCTTTCTCCCACAATGCAGTTGTTAAGGGCTTCTGGGTTAATATCACAAAACTATTTAGACTTCTAATGGACTTCAAGTAAAGAAAAACACCCTCCAAAATTTAGCACTACAATTGGCGTCTTTAAGAAACAATGAGATTCTTTAAAAATGAGGAGTTCAGAAGTTGAACATTCCTATGGTTGGGGACGTTACAGATGGGTTTATTGCAACCAAGTCTATCTCCCTGTATGTTTCATCTGCCTATCTTTATTCTCTTCTCCTAACTGGCTTCAGAAAATAGAGGAAATCAGTGCCACCACTCATCCACATGACAGACCTTTAAATATTTTAAGACAATTCTTTAGTATCCCACTATGCTCAAATAGAGCAATATACATATTCCCATTCCCAAAGATCTCTTAATTTATTGGATAAAGGACAGTATAGAATTTGGTAACTCCAAGTGTCTCACAAGTAAATGAAGGTTTCATCTTCTTCACCACCAGTGTTCTAACACAGTAGTCCTCAGTCTTTCCTCAGTCAAGTGCAGAGCTCAGGCTGGGTCTGTTAGAATGACACTGAGATTTCCCAAGTCACATACAATTCCAGATCAATACATCCTGTGCAGTAAATGATCAACTGCTGACTTGAGTCACTTTTAACTAATTTCCTAAATGCCTTTTCTTTGTTATGGCTAAAAATCATGTGTCCAACTCCCCTTACATTCTCAGTCTGGCAGACTCCTTGGAAAATCTGAAATTTCACAATGGAAGTCTGGTAAAATTTACTCTCCACCCAAACAAAACACTGGGAGCACTACCAGAAGAGTTTTTGGTTCTTTCTGGAAAAGTAGGATTTGGGGAATAACTCTTGTCAAGTCTGTTGCACTGTTGTGACAAAGTCAACCACAACCACTAAAACACAACATACTCCTCTTCTTTTGTGCCTAATTTTACCCTGAGTTACTTGAAGGAATCAACTTTCCCAAGTTGATTATTCTTGTTAATCAGCCCTTCTTTTGTTCCCTAGAAGTTATCTAGTTCTCTTCCTTTCAAATGACCCAGCCATATTCTGTAGAGATAGTTTTTAGACACCTGGAACATTATTCAAATTGTGTCTCTATTCTAATATTCATGGATTACCAGCCTATTTGATTCACTGACACTAAAGGTTACAAAAATACCCTTTTGCGAATCATTAAACATGGCATTTTCTTTTAATATTCTTTGGTCATCTAAAGATGATGAAGCATGCTATCATCAAGGTACCAGCTTCTACTTTCACACAGGCATTAAAAAATCATATATTTGTGTAGCCATGATATTCAATATGGTTTAGTTTCTTGGTTAAGAATGAGAGCTAAGTTTCAATTAAACTGAATTTGTGAAGTCAATTCTTTTGTATCAGATCCTACACCAACAAGGATATGAAACATAAAGAGTCCATGCTAATTGCACTTTAAGGAAAGTACTATCATTGTGGTTTTGTGCATAATTTCATATTTTCCTCTGAGATTGATTGAACACATATGTTGGCATTTGGAAATGGTGAACAGTTTATAAAATTCTGAATGAGTATATTTTGTGATATGAAAACACATCATACAGAATCAAAATTGTTCAGCTCTATTTGAATTATTCAGAATATTAAGTAGTCTCATGATTTTCATATGCTTATATTGAGAAGTTTTCAATAATAGATTCAGCTTTCTCAACCTTCATGGAATATTGATATTTCTTCCTTCAAATTGTGTTGAATGATTTAAAATATGTAAATGACTTAGATGGCATATAATAAGCCCTATATAAGTGTTTATGATAAATATTAATTAAACATAAAGCAATCTTAATGTGATAAATTCCATTAAATTTTGAAGCATTTCTTATTGGAAATCAGTGTATTATATCTTCAACATTATACAAATTGATGGGTTCTGAATTTGTGTGTATTTCATTCAGTTTTTATGTCAGTAAAATATACATGTAACATGTATGTTTAATTATTTTTATATTATAATATGTGAGAATCAAATTTCATCTTTGGGCAAAAATAGAAAGACTCTACCTGTTAAAACATAATTTTCTCTCTATGTAAATTGATATGATGAAAATATATTCATTTTGAAAGAAAAAATTATGTTTTCAAATTATCCTAAAAAAGTTAGTCTCAGAATAGTAGTTCTATACACTTAAAAAAAAAAAAGAAAGAAAAACAAAGAATATGATATTCCCAGAGTTGACTGGAAATGTTGATGGGATTTTACACAGGTTGTTATGCAAGCCTGGAATAAATGGAAGGCAATAAAATTGTGACCAAAAAATTCATGGCTGTATTCCAAGATGAGCTATTTGCAGTGTTTTCTGTTTCCTCCTGGTGCAGATCTCCTAAGCTCAGCCTGCTGAGTTAGAGGGATGCAGAGGTCCTCTATGATGTGCCATACTATATAGGTTCTAATCAAAGCCAACATGTTGCTTAAATAATACAGATGATTAACAACTTCTGATTATTATATTTGGGGATATTATGTACATGTATCAATTACTGTACATTTATTCTTATGGCTTTTTAAGATATATTTTAAAAAGATATCATTTCAAAGAGATATCAGAGAAAAAAGATTTTAAAGCATTTTAAAGAGATGTCAGAGAAAAAATGACCTTGAATTTATGTCAATTTTAAGAGAATTACTACCTTATTATTCCATTTTTTTTACTTGAAAAAGTGTGACTCAAGTTTGCTCACATTATGTGTAAGATATTGGTACTCTAAGGAATAAAAGTTGGTCTAAACCAGTTAGTTTTAATGTTCTTTCATGGATATTCGATGAGATAAAAAATAGTCACTTTAATGAGACTTATAGAAATGGAAGAAGATTTAGCTAATATATGATCCTCAAGACACTTCTCCCACATTCTGCTGCTTAAACAATCCCAGAAGGAAATCAAAACAGCTATTTAAAGATAACAACAAAAACATATGACCCAATTTTAAAATGGGCAAATACTTGAATAGACATTTCTTCAAAGATGATATGCAAATGGCCAAGAAGCATATGGAAAGATGCTTACCGTCACTAGTCATGAGGGAAGTGAAAATCAAAATGACAATGAGATATCACCTCACATCCATCAGGATGGCTACCATTAAAAAACAAACAAAACAAAACAAAACAAAAAAAACAGAAAATAACAAGTGCTGGTGAGGATTTGGAGAAATTGGAACCCTTGTGCACTGTTGGTCCTAATGTAAAATGGTGCTACTCCTATGGAAAACAGCATGAAGATTTTCTCAGAAAAATAAAATTACTATATGATGCAGCAATTCTAGTTCTGGGTATATATCCAAAAGAACTGAAAGCAGGATCTTTGAGAGATATTTGCACACCCATTTCACAGTAGCACTATTCACAGTAGCCAAGATATGGAAACAAACTAAATGGCCATTGATGGATGAATGGATAAACAAAATGTGGTACATACATGCAATGGAATACTATTCAGCTTTAACAAGGAAGGAAATCCTGTCACATGCTAAAATATTGAAGAATCTCAAGGCGATTATGCTATATTAAGTAGATCACAGATGAACAATCTCTGTATAACTGCACTTAGATATCTAGAGTAGTTAAATTCATAGAAACAGAAACTATAATGGTGGTTGTCAGGGGCTTGGGGGGAAAAGGAAATGGGGAGTTGTTTAATAGGTAGAGAGCTTCAGTTTTGCAAGATGAAAATGCTCTGGAGATTGTCTGCACAACAATAATTATACTTAACACTACTGAAATGTATACTTAGAAATGGTTAAGATGGTACATTTTATGTGTTGTTTTTTTAACCACAATTTAAATAAAATGATTAAGCAATACTTAGAACAATTTATAAAAATTATTTGCTTAGAAAGAGTCACTAGAAAGAAATGTCATCTTACTTCATTTTGTCCCCATTATTTCAGATGAGAAGCCAATCATTAAGTGCATCAATGTACAACTATATCTATTGAGTTGAATTTCTCTTTCTGCTTTCAAGATTTTCTCTTTTTCTTTGGTTTCTTAGGGGTCACTTCTTTTTAAAATATTTATTTATTTATTTGGCTACACCAGGTCTTAGTTGCAGTATGGGGGATCTTTAGTTATGGCATGCGGGAACTTTAATTGAGGCATATGGGATCTTTTAGTTGCAGCATGCATGTAGGGTCTAGTTCCCTGACAAGGGATCAAACCCAGGCCCCCTGAATTGGGAGTGCAGAGTTTTAGCCACTGGACACCAGGAAAGTCCCAGGAGTCACTTCTTTATCTGTTTAGCTTAGTAGTCAGTTGATGTTTAACAGAGGTTTTCCTCAAACTCCTTGAGTCCTTAAATATTTCATACCCTGCTAATAAGTCTGTGTGGATAGAAGAGTACACTCAAAATTAAATATTTTTTACCAATTTGCCCTGGCTTTTATTTTACACTGGACACCTTTCTGTTTCTTTTCCACGTGCTCTCATATTCAGGGTTGGTTGGAATATATGGTTAGCATGGGCCCTCTCAGTGTCCACTTCACAAGCACATAGCCTCAACTAAGTAATACATATAACACTACTACCACTGTAACCTCTGACTAGTAAGGCTATTTATCATTCTCACACACTGCAAGGTCATTTTCACCAACAATGCCACTGCATGTTAGCATGATGCACATTTCTCCAAATCTTTTTTTTTTTTAATGTGTTAATGTAGGTTTATTTTGAATTTTTTGAATTTTATTTTATTATTTTTTATACAGCAGGCTCTTATTAGTTATCTATTTTATACATATTAGTGTATATATGTCATTTTATACATATTAGTGTATATATGACATTTCTCCAAATCTTATTTGCAGCTACATTTTTCTTTTTTAGGTACACATTTAAAAATTTTATTTGAGTGTTTTTGTAGGATCAATATGATAGGTAAAAATTACCTTCAATATAAAATAATTATTTGACAAATCACTTAGTCTATATATGGTAATTCCCAAACAGTTTATGAATCTGCAGGGATAAAACACGTTATGGATACAAATGCAAATCAATCCCCATAATTTGTTTTTATGATTTTCTTTTTTTTTTGTCCAGTTTTACTGTGGTATAATTGACATACATCACTGTATAAGTGAGATGACATTATTTAAACTGCTGAAGGAAATAAATGATCAACCAAGAATTCAATATCCAGCAAAACTATTCTTCAAAACTTAAGGTGAAATAAAGATATTCCAAGGTAAATAAAGATTATCTGTTGCTAACAGACCTGACTTAAAAGGAATACTAAAGGAAATACTTTGGACTGTAAGAAACTCTTGGCAAATGAAAACATGAATTCATAAAAAAATGAAAAACATTAGAAATGGTAAATATATGGTAAATATAAAAATAGTATAGATACATAATATTTTTCTAATTTATACTTTTACCACTTTAAAAATCTAAGGTTTTTCTCTCAATGAGAAACTGGACAGTGTGTGGAGACATTTTTGGTTGTTAGGACTGGGGGCAGAGGTGCTTTATAAATATTGGGTGGGCCAAAATGTTCATTTGTTTTTATCCCTAAAATGGCTCTAGTAGCACTTAGTTGTCTTTAACTTTATTCAAAACAATTTTGTTAGATTGTATGCGCTGGCTGTCAGATGAGCATGCATTTAAAAAAAGACATCAAAATTAGTGAATATTTGTGTAGCCATTTTAATAGTGAAGATGGAAGAAAAAAAGCAACATTTTCGCATATTAAGCTTTATTATTTCAAGAAAGGTAAAAATGCAACTGAAATGTACAAAAAGATTTGTGCAGTGTATGGAGAATGTACTGTGACTGATCAAATGTGTCAAAAGTGGTTTGTGAAGTTTCATGCTGGAGATTTCTCGCTGGACGATGCTCCACAGTCGGGTAGACAAGTTGAAGTTGATAGGGATCAAATCAAAAAAATAACTGAGAACAGTCAACGTTATACCATGAGGGAGATAGCTGACATACTCAAAATATCCAAATCAAGTGCTGAAAATCATTTGCACTATCTTGCTTAAACGAATCACTTTGATGTTTGGGTTCCTCATAGGTTAAGCGAAAAAAACCTGCTTGACCGTATTTCCTCAAGCAATTCTCTACTGAAACATAATGAAAATGTTCCTTATTTATTTATTTATTTATTTACTTATTTATCACGGTACATGGGCCTCTCACTGTTGCAGCATCTCCCATTGTGGAGCACAGGCTCCAAACGCGCAGGCTCAGCAACCATGGCTCACGGGCCCAGCCGCTCCACAGCATGTGGGATCCTCCCGGACCGAGGCATGAACCCATGTCCCCTGCATCAGCAGGCGGACTCTCAACCACTGTGCCACCAGGGAAGCCCCTAAAATGTTCCATTTTTAAAACAAATTGTGACAGGCAATGAAAAGTGGATACTGTACAATAATGTGGAACAGAAGAGATTGTGGGGCAAGTGAAATGAACCACCACCAACACCAAAGGCTGGTCTTCATCCAAAGAAGGTGATGTTCTGTATATGCTGGGATTGGAAGGGAGTCCTCTTTTACAAGCTTCTTTCAGAAAACCAAACAATTAATTCCAGCAAGTACTGCTCCCAATTATACCAACTGAAAGCAGCACTTGATGGAAAGCATCCAGAATTAGCTAACAGAAAACACATAATCTTCCATCAGGATAACGCAAGACCGCATGTTTCTTTGATGACCAGGCAAAAACTGTTACAGCTTGCCTGGGAAGTTCTGATTCATCTGCCTTATTCACCAGACATTGCACCTTTGGATTTCCATTTATTTTGGTCTTTACAAAATCCTCTTAATGGGAAAAATTTCAATTCCCTGGAAGACTGTAAAAGGTACCTGGAACAGTTCTTTGATTGAAAAGATAAAAATTTTGGGGAAGATGGAATTATGAAGTTGCTTGAAAAGTGGCAGAATGTAGTGGAACAAAAGGATGAATACATTGTTCAATAAAGTTCTTGGTGAAAATTAGAAATGTGTCTTATTTTTTCTTAAAAACACCAAAGGCACTCTTTGGCCCACCCTATATATACCTAGTGGATGGAGGATAGGGATGCTGCTTAACATCTTATGATGCACAAGACAGTCACCCCACAACATGAGTTACCCAGTCCAAAATGTCAATAGTGCCACTTTTTAGAAACCCTGATCTAGATTACCTTTCTGCAACTGATATGTGCAACCTTCAAAAACCTATTCACATGCTTTCCAGGAAGCCAATCCTGATACTATAAGAACCAGAGAATATTTGTCTCACTTTCTGCCACTATTTACCTTGAAAATATGGCCAGTATTTAGTATATATCACACTTCATTGCAATTATTTTTGTATATGTTTATATCTGCTCTAATATAATATGAACTCTTTGAGAACAGTAGTTTCCTAATCACATCTGTATCCCCAGCAACAAGCACATGACCTAATATAGAGTAACCCTTCAATAAATATTTGTTAAATAAATAAATGGATGGAAAATGGAAGGATTAAAGGAAGGAAGGAAAGAAGGAAAGGAGTATATTCAATGACAATTAAAACAGAGATGTAGTCTTCTCTTAAGAAGATGAGGAAGAATAAGATTTTCAAAAATTTACATTCTAAATGCTCCCACTAAATACAGATTTAAGAAATAACTGAGTCTTGATTGGTATAAAATCTAAACTATGAGATGTGAAGAATGGAAGATATTTTTGAGACCCACTTGGTGGCTACAATGAGATCAGAGGTACGATTAAGAGAATGACTAAAATCACAAGACCTCATTTAAATTTTAAATATACTTTTTTCTATATAATACCCTGCCCTTTTTCAGTAGTGTGTGAAAGCGGGCATTCAGACTTAAAGCTAATTTATATAACAGGTGCTCATTAAACATGGGAATATGTAATTGCAAGCTCAACCTGTGGTCACCATACATATATGGAATGCATGATGGCAAATAAGTATCTCATCCTAGTTTATAATATATACTAATTTTTTTTTAACTTTCCAATGAGAGATGAGTATTCTCAAATGTGAAATCTGGTCA
Source organism: Mesoplodon densirostris (assembly GCF_025265405.1). Classification (NCBI taxonomy): domain Eukaryota; kingdom Metazoa; phylum Chordata; class Mammalia; order Artiodactyla; family Ziphiidae; genus Mesoplodon; species Mesoplodon densirostris. The sequence goes on from NC_082661.1 coordinate 91,669,309, forward strand.
GAATTTCAATCCAAACCCAACATATTTTAACACACATATTGGAAAGGTTTACTATATCATGCAAAGTATAAAATTGATTAGAATATCTTTATAATCCTATGAAGAAGGTAAAGTACAGTTCAGAAAAGTTATATCTATACATTAACCAACAAAAGTTTAGCAATTGTATTTCACTCTCTACAGGGTTTAGGGGTGATCTCTGAAAAAACAGATTATAAAAATGTCTTCTGCAATTGTGATTTTGTCCTTCACTGTTCAAGTAAAATCATGTGTCATCCAGTTGCAAAATATTATTGGCAACATGTATACAAACCACTGCAAATTAAAAAAAAAATTGTACCCAGGCAGGCCTGACAAACATTTTATAGACACTTCTAATCTAATCATTTCGCTTGTACTAGTAACTAATGTCATTATTTTCTGCTTCTATTCTTTTGCCAATGAATAGAAAGAGTACATTCATACTTACAAATGCACACAACATGACAAACCAGGATAAATGGCATTTGAAAACCATTATAAAAGGACTTTCCTGAAGTCATTTAATTCAACAAAAATTAATTTAACTCTAAAAAACAAAGGGTAATTGTAAAGAAAATGCATAATAAAATAGTACATTACAGAGTACATTAAGATGAACTTCATTTGCCTTTTTTTTTTTTTTTTTTTTTTGCATTATGCAGGCCTCTCACTGTTGTGGCATCTCCCGTTGCAGAGCACATGCTCCAGACATGCAGGCCCAGTGGCCATGGCTCACGGGCCCAGCCGCTCCGCGGCATGTGGGATCCTCCTGGACTGGGGCACGAACCTGTGTCCCCTGCATCGGCAGGTGGACTCTCAACCACTGCGCCACCAGGGAAACCCCCTTCATTTGCCTTTTAATAGAATCACAACACTTCTGTAAATAAGTATTTTAATTGGTCTGTTCTCTGGTGAAAACAGCTCTATTTCATAATTATGTCATGTGAGGCTGCAACAAAGATAAATCAGATAATCTAAAGAAAATTGGCTACTGGTTGCCTTTATTCTCAGTACTGGGAATGGAGAAATCTTCATCAAAATAGCTCCTAAGTATTCTCTTTATTTTAAATTGCCCAATGTGATGGAATGTCCAAGACTGCTTCTTCCTAAAACACACAGCCTTTTGTTCTTCTTTTGCAAAGAGTAGTTTGCTATATAGGTACAATAGCTCATGCTGGTGTTGATTCTTCATGGTAATATTACTATAATTTATACTAAATGACTATAATTTATACTAAATTTATAACGTATGGTCAGAACAATATATTTTAAAATTGTTTAGGGAAGTATAATAAACAATAATCATAAACATTTAAAAAATACAAATAAGAAAGCAATGAGAATAAAAATCACTTCTGTCACTGAGATAAGACCTTTATCCACTCTCTATCTCCCCCCACTTTCTTTCTACAGGCACACATACACACATATGCAGAGTAATCTACTTTTTTAAAACATTGCTCTGTGAACATTTTCCTTTAGCCATAAGTCTCCTTTATTGACAATATCATGTTGTATGAAAATTGCCATAATTTATTTAATGAAACTCTTCTTTTTAGATATTCAGTTATTTTTCTTTTTTCTATGAACAATGTTGCAGTAATGGCTCTTGTGGCTTTCGTGTGTGTGTGTGTGTGTAGCCAAAATAAGTACTTAGAAATTATACTTTTGACCTGTAGCACTTTAAGAATGTCAATATATACAGGGCAGAATATCCTCAGGAAAGTGGAACTATGTTTTTAATAACTCAAAACAATGTAGCTCCTCATGTGATGTCTTTCAAACATGGTACTAAATAAGGAAAAGGGAAGAAGACTGACAAACTTAAATTACTACCTTATATTTTATTTAATTATAATTGCATGAGGTATAAGAAATAACTTAAGAATCCATTCTACAAAAAGTTCATTTACTCTATCATTTGCCCTTTCTAGCCCCCAACCAAAAAAAAAAAAAATCCCTCCCTGGCTTCCAAATTGTTTAAAGTATTAGAGGAAATTTCATATAATTGCCATATATATACTGTTAAGCACTTAAAACTCTACATTATAATTCCATTAATCTCTTTTTATAGTATTTATCTTGACAACATTTTCACTTTGTAGGACTTAAAAGTGAATGCAGCTGTCTATGGTCTTTCCTATATATCAAGCATTGTTCTTTGTTCTTCATATTATTACTCTTTATCTCACAAAAAAACCAAAGAAGTAGATACAATTAGGTGAGCAAACTGAAGCTTTCACTGGAGGCTTTGGGATTAATTCCTGAGTTTTGTGCTAAGATTAGTCCTGCTATTGTTCTTCATATATTTTATATAAGGGTGCATTTCTGTGTGGTATTATTATTATTTTTTTTTTTTCTTTTTGCGGTATGTGGGCCTCTCACTGTTGTGGCCTCTCCCGTTGCGGAGCACAGGCTCCGGACGTGCAGGCCCAGCGGCCATGGCTCACGGGCCCAGCCGCTCTGTGGCATATGGGATCCTCCCAGACCGGGGCACGAACCCGTATCCCCTGCATCGGCAGGCGGACTCTCAACCACTGCGCCACCAGGGAGGCCCATCTGTGTGGTATTATTGAAATGAAAGTTACTAATATAGGTATATTAGCAGGATGATCCAGCCTGATAAATAGGATCATGGCTTGACAGTGAAATAAGCCAAAAGGTAAATATTATATCAGTCCAGAGTAATATGATTTAGAAAATTAGGGAAACTTCTACTTTTAAGATTGCCCTAATTGAAAATGGCCAATGGCAGAGCTGACTAGGAGATAGGGGCTGATGGAGGTTATGTGTATGAGTGGGTGGGTACGTGTAGCTGTATGTATAAACAGCCTTTTCTTCAGTTCTATCACTGCCTATTGACTGGATGATGATTGGCTGTGCTGGTATTCATTCGGTTCTCCAAGTCACTAGTGAAACTGCAGGAAGTTACTGGATTGGGGACTGATAATCATATCCACTCTACTCCCGCACCTGGGTAGTTAAATTGTGCTCTGTTTTGGATACTGAAAAATTTTAAATTGCCATATTTTAAGTGAAAACAATTAAGGTGTATTTTACCCTATCTTATTTATGTCCATAGTTGAACCAAAGTGCTTTTCCATAGGGCCTATTCATTTTCTGCCTCCCCAGATGTTTGTTTTCTTCCTTCCTTCCTTCCTTCTTCCCTCCCTTCCTTTTCTTCCTTGCTTCCTTTTCTTCTTTCTTTTTCTCTCCGTCTCCCTCTCTCTCCTTCCCTCCCTCCTTTCTTCCCTTTCCTTCTTTCTTTTTAAAATTTTTCCTTTCCTTTCCTTTCCCCTTCCTTCCTTCTTCCCTCCTTCCCTCCCTCCCTCCTTCCTTCACTCTTTCTTTCTAAAATTGACCTACAACACTATGTTACTTTCTGATGCACAACATTGTGATTCAATATTTATATATATTACAAAATTGTTATCCCAATGAATCTAGTTACCATCTGTCATCATAGGAAATATTACATTATTATTGACTAGATTCCTCATGCTATATATGTCATTCCTGTGACTCAATTATTTTGTAACTGGAAGTTTGTACATAAATTTTCCTGACCTATTTTACTCATCCTCCCACTTCTCCCTCTGGTAACCACCTGCTTGTCCTCTGTGTCTATGACTGTTTCTGTTGTGTTGTGTTCATTTATTTGTTTCATTTTCATTTATTTGTTTCATTTTTTAGATGCCACACATAAGTGAAATCATGTGGTACTTGTCTTTCTCTGTCTGACTTATTTCACTTAGCATAATACCCTCTAGTTTCATCCACATTGTCTCAAATGGCAAGATTTCATTTTTTTATGGAAGAGAAATGTTACATTGTACATATATATCACCTCTTCTTTATCTATTCATCTACTGATGGGCACTAACTTTGCTTTCAAATCTTGACTATTGTGAATAATGCTGCAATAAATATAAAGTGTGCATACATGTTTTCAAATTAGTGCTCTTGTTTTGAAAAAATACCCAGAAGTGGAATTTCTGGATCTTTTGGTAATTCTATGTTTTCTGTGTTGTTTTTTTTTTTCGAGGTTCCTCCATACTGTTTTCCAAGTGACAGCACCAATTTACATTCCCATCAACAATGCACTAGGGAAGAGATCAGTTACCAGTGGTGAAGAAAAGGCAGGAGACATGGGGTCAGCTTTGCTGGGTGTGGATTGCACCTCTGCCACTTACAGAAATGTGGGACTTACCAAGTAACACTCTCTAAGGATCAGTTTTTACACCAGGAAATGGAAGTAAGTTTAAATAAATAAATGTTTAAATTAAAATTAATCAAGGACCAGGAGAAGATGGTGGAAGAGTAAGACACGGAGATCACCTTCCTCCCCACAGATACATCAGAAATACATCTACACGTGGAACTGCTCCTATACAACTCCCACTGAATGCTGGCAGAAGACCTCAGACCTCCCAAAAGGCAAGAAACTCCCCACATACCTGGGTAGGGCAAAAGAAAAAAGAATAAAAAGAGACAAAAGAATAGGGGTGGGACCTGCACCTCTGGGAGGGAGCCATGAAGGAGGAAAGGTTTCCACACACTAGGAAGCCCCTCTGCAGGCAGAGACTGTGGGTAGCAGGGTGGGGATGCTTCAGAGCCATGGAGGAGAGGGCAGCAACAGGGGTGTGGCGGGCAAAGCAGAGAGATTCCCACGCAGAGGATCAGTGCCTACTGGCACTCACCAAACCGAGAGGCTTGTCCGCTCACCCACTGGGGCAGGTGGGGGCTGGGAGCTAAGGCTTGGGCTTCGGTGGGAGCACAGGGAGAGGACTGGTGTTGGCTCTGTGAACACAGCCTGAAGGGGGCTAGTGTGCCACAGCTGGCCGGGAGGGAGTCCAGGAAAAGGGCTGGAGCTGCCCAAGAGGCAAGAGACTTTTTCTTGCCTCTTTGTTTCCTGGTGCGCAAGGAGAGGGAATTAAGAGCACTGCTTAAAGGAGCTCCAGAGACGGGTGTGAGCCATGGCTATCAGCATGGACCCCAGAGATGGGCATGAAACACTAAGGTTGCTACTGCAGCCACCAAGGTGCCTGTGTGTGCGAGCACAGGTCACTATCCACACCTCCCCTCCCAGGAGCCAGTGCAGCCACCACTGCCACTGTCCTGAGATACAGGGACAACTTCCCGGGGAGAATGCCTAAAGTGCCTCAGGCTGGTGCAATGTCACACTGGCCTCTGCCACTGCATGCTTGCCCTGCATCCGGACCCATCCCTCCCCCCAGCCTGAGTGAGCCAGAGCCCACAAATCAGCTACTCCTTTAACCCCGACCTGTCTGAGCAAAGAACAGATGCCCTCAGGTGACCCACATGCAGAGGGGGGTCCAACACCAGACATGGACCTGCCCAACAGAAAGACAAGATCCAGCCACATCCACCAGAACGCAGGCACCAGTCCCCTCCAACAGAAAGCCTACACAACCCACTGAACCAACCTTAGACACTGGGAACAGACACCAAAAACAACCAGAACTATGAATCTGCAGCCTCCGAAAAGGAGACCCCAAACACAGTAAGATAAGCAAAATGAGAAGACCGAAAAACACACAGCAGATAAAGGAGCAAGGTAAAAATGCAACAGACCTAACAAATGAAGAGGAAATAGGCAGCCTACCTGAAAAAGAATTCAGAATAATGATAGTAAAGATGATCCAAAATCTTGGAAATAGAATAGACAAAATGAAAGAAACAGTTAACAAGGACCTAGAAGAACTAAAGAGGAAACAAGCAATGATGAAAAACACAGTAAGCGAAATTAAAAATAGCAGAATAACTGAGGCAGAAGAACGGACAAGTGACCTGGAAGATAAAATAGTGGAAATACTACCACAGAGCAGAATAAAGAGAAAAGAATGAAAATAACTGAGGACAGTCTCAGAGACCTCTGGGACAACATTAAACACACCAACATACAAACTATAGGGGTCCCAGAAGAAGAAGAGAAAAAGAAAGGGACTGAGAAAATATTTGAAGAGATTATAGTTGAAAACTCCCTAATATGGGAAAGGAAATAGTTAATCAAGTCCAGGAAGCACAGAGAGTCCCATACAGTATAAATCCAAGAATAAACATACCAAGACACATATTAATCAAACTATCAAAAATTAAATACATAGAAAGCATATTAAAAGAAGCGAGAGAAAAAAAACAAATCACACACAAGGGAATCCCCATAAGGTTAACAGCTGATCTTTCAGCAGAAAATCTGTAAGCCAGGAGGGACTGGCAGGACATAATTAAATTGATGAAGGAGAAAAACCTACAACCAAGATTACTCTAACCAGCAAGGATCTCATTCATATTTGATGGAGAAATGAAAACCTTTACAGACAAGCAGAAGCTGAGAGAATTCAGCACCACCAAACCAGCTTTACAACAAATCATATAGGAACTTCTCTAGGCAAGAAACACAAGAGAAGGAAAAGACCTACAATAACAAACCCAAAGCAATTAAAAAAATGGGATTAGGAAGCTACATATTGATAATTACCTTAAATGTAAATGAATTAAATGCTCACACCAAAAGACACAGACTGGCTGAATGGATTGAAAAACAAGACCCGTATATATGCTGTCTACAAGAGACCCACTTCAGACCTAGGGACACATACAGATTGAAAGTGAGGGGATGGAAAAGGATATTCCATGCAAATGGAAATCAAAAGAAAGCTGGAGTAGCAATTCTCATATCAGACAAAACAGACTTTAAAATAAAGACTATTACAAGAGACAAAGAAATACACTACATAATGATCAAGGGATCGATCCAAGAAGAAGATATAAAAATTGTAAATATTTATGCACCCAACATAGAAGCACCTCAATACACAAGGCAAATACTAACAGCCATAAAAGGGGAAATCCACAATAACAGAATCATACTAGGGGAATTTAACACCCCACTTTCACCAATGGACAGATCATCCAAAATGAAAATAAATAAGGAAACACAAGCTGTAAATGATACATCAAACAAGATGGACTTATTTGATATTTATAGGACAGGACATTCCAGCCAAAAATGACAGAATACACATTGTTCTCAAGTGCTCATTGGAACATTCTCCAGGACAGATCATATATTGGGTCACATATCAAGCATTGGTAAATTTAAGAAAATTGAAATCGTATCAAGTATTTTTTTTTCTGACCACGATGCTATGAGACTAGATACCAATTACAGGAAAAGATCTGTAAAAAATACAAACACATGGAGGCTAAACAATACACTACTTAATAACCAAGAGATCACTGAAGAAATCAAAGAGGAAATCAAAAAACACCTAGAAACAAATGACAGTGAAAACACCATGACCCAAAACCTATGGGATGCAGCAAAAGAAGTTCTAAGGGGGAAGTTTATAGCAATATAATCCTACCTTAAGAAACAGGAAACATCTCAAATAAACAACCTAAACTTGTACCTAAAGAAATTAGAGAAAGAAGAACAAAAAAAAAACCCCACAGTTAGCAGAAGGAAAGAAATCATAAAGATCAGATCAGAAATAAATGAAGGAAATGATAGCAAAAATCAATAAAACTAAAAGCTGGTTCTTTGAGAGTATTAAAAAAAATTGATAAACCATTAGCCAGACTCATCAAGAAAAAAAGGGAGAAGACTGAATTCAATAGAATTAGAAATGCAAAAGAAGTAACAGCTGACACTGCAGAAATACAAAGGATCACGAGAGATTACTACAAACAATTCTATGCCAATAAAATGGACAACCTGGAAGAAATGGACAAATTCTTAGAAATGCACAGCCTGCCAAGACTGAATCAGGAAGAAATAGAAAGTATGAACAGACCAATCACAAGCACTGAAATTGAAACTGTGATTAAAAAACCTTGCAACAAACAAAAGCCCAGGACCAGACTGCTTCACAGGTGAATTCTATCAAACATTTAGAGAAGAGCTAACACCTATCCTTCTCAAACTCTTTCAAAATACAGCAGAGGGAGGAACACTACCAAACTCATTCTACGGGGCCACCATCAAATCACCCTGATACCAAAACCAGACAAAGATGTCACAAAGAACACTACAGGCCATTATCACTGATGAAATTAGATGCAAAAATCCTAACAAAATACTAGCAAACAGAATCCAACAGCACATTAAAATGATCATACACCATGAACAAATGGGGTTTATTCCAGGAATGCAAGGATTCTTCAATATACGCAAATCAATCAGCATGATGCACCATATTAACAAATTGAAGGAGAACAACAAAATGATCATCTCAATACATGCAGAGAAGGCTTTCAACAGAATTCAACACCCATTTATGATAAATATGCTCCAGAAAATAGGCATAGAGGGAACGTTCATCAACATAATAAAGGCCATATATGACAAACCCACAGCCAACATCATCCTTAATGGTGAAAAACTGAAAACATTTCAACCAAGGTCAGGAACAAGACAAGATTGCCCACTCTCACCATTATTATTCAACAGAGTTTTGGAAGTTTTAGCCACAGCAATCAGAGAAGAAAAATAAATAAAAGGAATCCAAATCAGAAAAGAAGTAAAGCTGTCACTGTTTGCAGATGACATGATACTAAACATAGAGAATCCTAAAGATGCCACCAGAAAACTATTAGGGCTAATCAATGAATCTGGTAAAGTAGCAGGATACAAAATTAATTCACAGAAATCTCTGGCATTCCTACACACTAATGATGAAAAATCTGAAAGTGAAATTAAGAAAACACTCCCATTTACCACTGCAACAAAAAGAATAAAATATCTAGGAATAAACCTACCTAAGGAGACAAAAGACCTGTATGCAGAAAATTATAAGACACTGATGAAAGAAATTAAAGATGATACAAATAGATGGAGAGATATACCATGTCCTTGGATTGGAAGAATCAAGATTGTGAAAATGACTCTACTACCCAAAGCAATCTACAGATTCAATGCAATCCCTATCAAACTACCAATGGCATTTTTCACAGAATTGGAACAAGAAATTTCACAGTTTGTATGGAAACACAAAAGACCCTGAATAGCCAAAGCAATACTGAGAACGAAAAATGGAGCTGGAGGAATCAGGCTCCCTGACTTCAGACTATACTACAAAGCTACAGTAATCAAGACAGTATGGTACTGGCACAAAAACAGAAAGATAGATCAATGGAACAGGATAGAAAACCCCAGAGATAAACCCACGCACATATGGTCACCTTATCTTTGATAAAGGAGGCAGGAATGTACAGTGGAGAAAGGACACCATATTTAATAAGTGTTTCTGGGAAAACTGGAGAGGTACATGTAAAAGTATGTAGAACACTCCCTAACACCATACACAAAAATAAGCTCAAAATGAATTGAAGACCTAAATGTAAGGTCAGACACCATGAAACTCTTAGAGGAAAACATAGGCAGAACACTCTATGACATAAATCACAGAAAGATACTTTTTGATCCACCTCCTAGAAAAATGGAAATATAAACAGAAATAAACAAATGGGACCTAATGAAACTTAAAACCTCTTGCACAGCAAAGGAAATCATAAACAAGACCAAAAGACAACCCTCAGAATGGGAGAATATATTTACAAATTAAGCAAGGGACAAAGGATTAATCTCCAAAATTTATAAGCACCTCATGCAGCTCAATAACAAAAAAACAAACAACGCAATCCAAAAATGGGCAGAAGACCTAAGTAGACATTTCTCCAAAGAAGATATACAGATTGCCAACAAACATATGAAGGAATGCTCGACATCTTTAATCATTAGAGAAATGCAAATCAAAACTACAATGAGGTATCATCTCACACCGGTCAGAATGACCATCATCAAAAAATCCAGAAACAATAAATGCTGGAGAGGGTGTGGAGAAAAGGGAACCCTCTTGCACTGTTGGTGGGAATGTAAATTGATACAGCCACTATGGAGAAGAGTATGGAGGGTCCTTAAAAAAACTGCAAATAGAACTACCATATGACCCAGAAATCCCACTACTGGGCATATACCCTGAGCAAACCATAATTCTAAAAGGGTCATGTACCAAAATGTTCATTGCAGCTCTATTTTCAATAGCCAGGACATGGAAGCAACCTAAGTGTCCATTGACAGATGAATGGAAAAAGAAGATGTGGCATATATATACAATGGAATATTATTCAGCCATAAAAAGAAATGAAATTGAGTTATTTGTAGTGACGTGGATGGACTTAGATTCTGTCATACAGAGTGAAGTAAGTCAGAAAGAAAAACAAATACCATATGGTAACACATATATATGGAATCTAAGAAAAAAAAAAGGTCATGAAGAACCTAGGGGTAAGACAGGAATAAAGACACAGACCTACTAGAGCATGGACTTGAGGATATAGGGAGAGGGAAGGGTAAGCTGTGACAAAGTGAGAGAGTGACATGTACATATATACACTACCAAACGTAAAATAGATAGCTAGTGAGAAGCAGCTGCATAGCACAGGGAGATCAGATCAGCTCGGTGGTTTATGACCACCTAGAGAGGTGGGATAGAGAGGGTGCAGGGAAGGAGACACAAGAGGGAAGAGATATGGGAACATATATATATGTATAACTGATTCACTTTGTTAAAAAGCAAAAGCTAGCACAGCATTGTAAAGAAATTATACTCCAATAAAGACATTAAAGTAAATAAATAAATAAATAAATAAATAAACAATGCACTAGGGTTACCTTTTTCCACATCCTGTCCAATGATTGTTATCTGTTGTCTTTTTGATAATAACTATTCTGAAAGATGTGAGGTGATATCTCATTGTAGTTTTGATTTGTATTTCCCTAATACTTAGTGATGTCATGCATGTTTTCATTTGTCTATTTGTTATCTGTATGTCTTCTTTGGAAAAATGTCTATTCTGGTCCTCTGCCCATTTTTTATGGGTTTGTTTGCTATTTTATGTTGAGTTATATCAGTCCTTTTTATATTTTTGATATTAACGCTTTATCAGATATATTGTTTGTAAATATCTTGTCCTATTCTGAAGGGGGTCTTTTCATTTTGTTGATAGTTTCCATTGTATGCAAAAGTCTTTTAGTTTGTCGGAACTTCCTGGAGGTCCAGTGGTCAGGACTCAGCACTTTCACTGCCAAGGCCAGGGTTCAACCCCTGGTTGGGGGACTAAGATCCCACAAGCCATGTGGCACAGCAACCAAACTAAGCAAAACAACACATACACATACACACACACACACACACACACACACACACACACAGAAAGACACACATAAAATCTTTGTTTGATGTAGTCTTCTTTAATTTTGCTTTTGTTTCACTTGCCCTTGGAGACATAATCCTCCAAATATTGCTGTGACTGATGTCAAAGAGCCTACCTCTTATGCTTTCTTTTAACAAACTTATGGTTTCAGATCCTACATTTAAGTATTTAATCCATTTTGAGTTTAGTTTTGTATATGCTGTGAGAAAGTAGTCCAATTTTCCCAACATCATTTATTACAAAGACTGTCTTTTCATGTATATTCTTTCCTCTTTTGTTGTATATTCACTGACCATGTAAGTGTGGATTTATTTATGAGGTCTTTGTTCCATTGATCTATGTGTCTGTTTTTTTTGAAAGTATCACACCGTTTTGATGACTGTAGCTTTGTAGGTTAGCTTGAAATCAGGGAACCTGACACTCCCAGCTTTGCCCTTTCTCAAGATTGTTTTGAATATTCTGGGTCATTTGTGTTTACATACAAATTTTAGAGTTATTTAATTCTAGTTTGGTGAAAAATGCCATTGGTATTTTGATATGGATTGCAGAACCTTGGATAGTATGCTTATTTTAAAAATATTAAATCCTCCAATCCATGCCATATCATTCCATTGGTTTGTGTTGTCTCCAATTTCTTTCATCAGTATTGTATAGTTTTCTAAGTATAGGTCTTTTGCCTCCTTAGAGTTAGTCTAGGATATTTTATTCTTTTAGATTTGATTGTAAATGGCTTGCTTTCTTAATATCTCCTTCTGATAATCTGTTTTTAGTGTATAGAAAGACAACAGATTTTTCTATATTAAATCTGTATCTTTGAATGTACTTACTAGTTCTAATAGTTTTTTGGTGAATTCTTTAGGATTTTCTATGTATAGTATCATGTCATCTGCAAACAGTGACAGCTTTACTTCTTCCTTTCCAATTTGGATTCCTTTCAACTGTTTTTCTGTTCTGATTGCTTTGGCTAGGACTTCAAAGTCTATGTTGAATAAAAGTGGTGAGAGTGGGCATCCTTGTCTTTTCCTGATTTTAGAGAAAAAGCTTTTTGTTTTTCACAGTTGAGAATGATGTTGGCTGTGGGTTTTTCATATATGGCCTATATTATATTGAGGTGCATTTCCTCTATAACTTGTTTGCTGAGAGTTTTTATCATAAACGAAAGCTGAATTTTGTCAAAAGGTTTTTTTGTGTCTATTGAGATGATCATATTGATTTTATTCTTCAGTTTGTTAATGTGGTGTATGACATTGAGTGATTTGTGGATGTTAAGCCATTCTTGCATGCCTGAGATAAATTCCACTCAGTCATGGTGTATGATCCTTTTAATGTATTGTTGAATTCAGTTTGCTATATTTTTTAAGGATTTTCGTATCTATGTTCATCAGTGATATTGGCTTTTAATTGTTTTTTGCAGGTCTTTGTCTGGTTTTGATATCAAGTTGACACTGGTCTCATTTAATGAGTTTGGAAGCATTCTTTCAATTTTTTGGAATAGCTTGAGAAGGAGAGGTGCTAGCACTTCTTTTAATATTTGGTAGAATTCATCTGTTAAGCTGTCTGGTCCTGGACTTTTGTTTGATGGTAGATTTTTTTTTACATTACTGATTCAATTTCAATACTAGTGATTGTCTGTTCAGATTTTCTATTTCTTCCTGATTCAGTCTTGGTAGATTGTACATTTATCCATTTTTTTCTACACTGTCCATTTTATTAGCATATAATGGTCTTAGTAATCTTTTATGATCCTTTGTATTTCTGTGGTGTCAGTTGTAACTTCTTTTTCATTTCTGATTTTATTTATTTGGGTCCTCTTTCTATTTTTCTTAATGAGTCTGGCTAAAGGTTTATGAATTTGGGTTTATCTTTCCAAAGAACTAGTTTTTAGTTTCATTGACTCTTTTCTGTTCTGATTCTTTGTTTTAATCTCTATTTCATCTCTTATATTTATGATTTCTTTCCTTCTACTAACTTCAGGTTTTATTTGTTCTTCTTTTAATAGTTCCTTAAGGTGGAAGGTTATGTTTTTCACTTCTCTGGATTTTCAAAGGCATTTAACATATATTTTCTCTTTCTTGAGACATGTATTTCTTATTCTAGTAGTTTTACAAATTCCTGCTTATCTAGCAGTCAGCATTTCAATTTTTCTGGTAAAGAAAATAAAGAAGCATTGGCTTAGTTCAGATATACTGTTTTACTAAATCTGTGGGAGAGAGAAGTATGATAAATGTTCTTTTTATATGAGCCTTTATATAGTAATTTTATGTTTCTTTTGATATTAAATCACACTGTTTCAAAAAGTTTTAAAATTGGAATTGAAATTGGAGGTACTGTATATAAGGAGAAAAGATAAGTCAATCCATTTGTGTGGCATTTATATAACTTAGTTGATATTGGATTAGTATACTTAAAGTTGATGTTTATTGAAACACAAAGAAATTGAATCAAGAGAAAAACTATATACAGATCCCCCTCTAATAGTGCAGATTTCCTCATGTATAAATAACAAAATTAATAGTCATAGTATAAAATATTGGTAAAGTATATTAAGTCTTAATTCACTTCTTTATAAAGTCTTATCCCTTGACATATTCAGAATAATCTGTGAGGGAGGCACCGTGTGTTGAAGGAACAATGTTCTCCACCATCAATATGTTCCTCTTAATTATCTGCATGTGTGATTCTCTATTAATCTTCCTCAATATGGATGAGTTCAATGGATGTCACTGAATTTTCCGTGTTCCTGGGAACACTTAGCTTTAAAAAATGTAGGAAATGGATATTGGGAAAAGATAGAATAATAGTAGAAAAAACTGAGGTGGAAAAAATGGTGCTTTTATTTTTTTAATTATTTTATTTATTTTATTATTATTTTTTTAATGTGGATCACCTTCAAAATCCTCACTGAATTTGCCATAACATTGCTTTTGCTTTATGCTTTGTTTTTTTGGCCCTGAGGCATGTGGGACCAGCTCCCCCACTAGGGATTGAACCCACACTCCCTGTATGGGAAGGTGAAGTCTCAACCACTGGACAACCAGGGAAGTCACATAAACGGTGCTTTTAAATTTATAGATAGATCTGACTGAGAGACAAGGATTCATTCTCATCTAGTTGTACATAAGGTTATTACAGATAAATTAAAATCTATAGGGTTGGTTCTGAAAAATAATTCTTTATTTATAGCAAATCCATAAATTGTTTCCGACCACAAAGATTTTTTTCTGTCTCAGAATTACAAATACTTTTGAATTTTAATGGAAATCAACCACTGTAAGACACATTAATTGTTCACCTAGTAAATCATTTTTGTGCAATTACCATATTACAAATAGTACCATGTTCTGGAGATATGGGATGATTAGGAAATACACAGTTTCTGCCCCCATAGAGCTTTCCAATCTTCAGGGATAAAGATATTAAACAAATTAGACTAAAAAAATATACTAAAGGAGCAATTGGTGTGCACAACAGGAGCACCTAAGCTTATCTAGAGGTTTTCTGGAAAATTTCTTTCATAATATTCAACATATCTTCATAATATTTAATTAAAACAAAAAGCATGAAAAACAATTAGCTAGGTAAATGGAGAAGTAGAAAGAAAAAGGAAAATGTGCAAAGGCATGAAAACAAGAGAGGTTTGGTTTGTTGATAATATGAAAAAAAAAAAAAACCTCAGCATCGCTAAGCATGGATGCAAAATAGAAAAGGATAAGTAAAGAAGCAGAAAAAAATGTCAGGAGCCAGGACATAAGGGACCACATCAGTTTCATTAAGGTTTTAAAATACAACCTAGTTTAGAAGTACCATACGAGCTACAAGATGGAGATAATGGGGTTACAATTGTGAAGGTACAAGAAAGGGAAATGAAGTTGCTCAGGTGAGGGATGATGATGCCTAACTAATGATGAGGATAGTAAGGAATGAATTGGATCAGAACTGTGTGTTGTAAGTAGAATGGTGAGAACATAATTGATTGAAAGTAGGAAAGATGTAGGGAGAATAAAAGAATGGTTTCCATGTTTTTGACTTGGGCTCTTGAGCCAATAATTGTGATATTCATAATGTAAAGAGCACTGGTGAGAAAAAGAGTCTGATGTTTTCAGTTTAGAACATGCTGATTTTGTGGTAACTGAGCCACATACCAAATACATATGTCTAGCGGACATATAGATCCAGAGTGTATAAGAAAGACACTAATCATATGTAGTAATTACAAATGGAGTAAAGTATAAGCTGATGAGGGTGGCCAGAAATGTATTCTGCAGAAGAAGATGGGGAGCTCTTTCAGTACACAATTCAGGATTGTATTATACTGTGGATGAGGTACAATTACACAATTGCCTTACTAGATAGTTTATAATTTGAAAGTCGCAAAGTTTTATCATCTCTGTATTACTCCTTACTCTACTACTCAATCACTTCCTTGGATAAGCAGTTCTAGGAACACTCTGTGTGTAAACCTTTACCCCACATGAAGTTAGATGCTGTAATCTGTTCCTTCCCTCTTTTGGGTTCAAGTCTACAGCATGGAGAATGCTTATTGAACTTACATTCTTGAAGTCTCTGTTCTCTGGCCTCAGGGTCAAAATTGTGTCAGATGATTTCTAAGTCCTTCCTAGCTCCATTTATATTGCTTTCTAGCAACTTTTTATAATTTAATTATCTTAACTAAAGGATATTATTTTCTTAAAGGTTTTAAATGATCACTTAGAAAAATAATTTCCAACATTGATCTATGATTATTTAAATTAAATTCTAACATTGATTTGGTCTCTTATTATAATAATTTTCAAAGTCATATTTTTAGTTGTATAATTTTATCTTTGAATATTATTTATATATTATTTATATATATTTACATATATATAAATATTTTACAATTGCTTCTGTAATGATCTAGCCATTAAAATACACTATTTATTCAACATGAACCATGTATTTGGCTCATACTTCATCTTATTTAATCTTCTCATATCATTTAAGATATGCAGTAGTTCTAATTTATAGACCCGTGTCTTTGGGCAAAGTCATGAATCTAAAATTCTATGATTTTTAAGAGTATATTTAAAATTCAATGATGCAGTAAATATAGGAATCACACATGTCCCATTATTGAATTATTTTGTAAAATGTTTGTAAAATGATCATGACTCTTTAATTGCTGCTTTAGGAATACATATTTGGAAATCTCTTTGTAAATTAGCTTTATATTTAATTGTATATTCTATTTTCTATTATGCTGTATTATCTCAGGGTTTTTTGAGTTCTGAAAATGATTTTGATAATAAATTTTATTTTGGGACTGTTTGTTTCAAACAATGAGCTATATTTTGGGGGAATTAATATTTCCTGTGATATACTTGCACATCATTCAGTAGCCATTTGCATCAACATATGATATTCTAAGAAGATGGCCAACAGACACATAAAAAAGATGCTCAACATCACTAATCAGAGAAATGTAAATTAAAACCACAGTAATATATCACCTCATACCTGTCAGAATGGCCATCATCAGAAAGAATACAAATAACAAATGTTGGAAAAGATGTGGAGAAAAGGGAACCCTAGTACACTATTGGTGGGAATGTAAATTGGTGCAGTTGCCATGGAAAACAATACAGAGGTTCCTAAAAAAACTAAAAATAGAACTACCAGATGATCCAGCAATTCTACTCCTGGGTATATACCCAAAGAAAATGAAAACAATAATTTGAAAGGATTCATGCACCCCAATATTCATAGAAGCATTATTTACAATAACCAAGATATGGAAGCAACCTAAGTGTCCATGAACAGATGAATGGTTGAAGAAGTAGTGTGTGTATATATATACACAGCCACACACACACACACACACACACACACACACTGGAATATTACTCAGCCATAAAAAAGAAATACATACACAAAATGGAATATTACTCAGGTATAAAAAATGAAATTCTTTCATTTATGACAACATGGATGAACCTAGAGGTTATTATGCTTAGCGAGATAAGTCAGATAGAGAAAGAATAATACTGCATCTTATCACATGTGGAATCTAAAAAATAAAATGAATGAATATAACAAAATAGAAAAAGACTCACAGGCATAGAGAACAGACTGGTCGTTACCAGTAGGGAGAAGCATGGGGGAGAGGCAGGATGGAGGTAGGACATTGAGAGGTATAAACTATTATGTATAAAATAGATAACCAACAAGTATATATTGTATAGCATAGGGATTATAGCCATCATCTTGTAATAACTTTAAATGGAGTACAATCTATAAAAATACTGAATCACAGTCTTACTGAATACAGGATTGTTAATTTAAAAAAAAGGAAAAATGTGTTTGTATGCATGTATATGAAGAGTTACTGTCCTTTTTACTCTTTCATTCTCACGTTCACTTTCTTCACCCATTAACTCTAATGCTAGCTCAATAATAAGGAGGTAATTACAGGAAGAACCTCCATGAGAAAGCCTATCTCAAGGTTACATATCCTCTCAGAAAAAAAGGAGCCATCCTTTCTGATGGTAAACTTGTAGAGTGTGTATTGTACAGCACAGGGAAATATAGCCATTATTTTGTAGTGACTTTAAATGGAGTATAATCTATAAAAATGTCAAATCTCTAGGTTGTACACCTGTAGCTAATATAATGGTGTGAATCAACAATAGTGTAATAAATACTGCAATAAAAAATTGAAAAAATTAAAAAAACAAATATATATATATGTCATTTTTAAACATTGATTTAATGTGAAAAGAGCTTTTACCAAAACTTTATATTCAATAGAAGATTAAATTATGTGTTAAAATGGATTCTGCAAGGAACTCAACAATTCTGTTATCTTAGAAAAAATAAAGGTTATAAATTTTTTAAATGTCCAACTAAGCTACATTTTTTGTTGTTGCTTCTTTGTTTTTAGTACAAAAAAATAAGATTTTATATATAACCATATTCTGATGATATAAAAGGCTATCAGTTAATTTTATAATCATTTTATTATACTTTTGTGAATTAGAATCATTATCAATAGAAATTAAGATTTTTCTTTGCTATGTGTATCTCCTTTCTCTATGAATTTTAAAATTCTATAATGATGTCTATCAAATTTTAAAATAATATAATAATTAAAATACTCAGTTAAGTTAGAGTGAGTAGTATAATGTAGATCAGAAAAGTAATTTCTTCATTTAACCTTAATTTATAATGAATAAGTCAAACTGGTTTATGTAGTGGCCTATTCTAGGAGTATCAAACTGATAGTGTTGACATTTAATCAATATCAAATCCTTTGAATTACTGTATTTCTACTTACTTTTTACCTCTTATAACATTCTTAAAATTTAATCTGCATCATAATGTAATAAATACCTTCATATGTTATACATTTAACTTACTAGTTAATAATTTGAAATTTTGCAATGAATTATCATATTAACATCATCCAGTATATACTCAGTGTTGTCAGTTAATTGATACACCTTGATATTTGGGAAAATTGAAGGCTCATTAAAAGCAAGAACTAATATTCACAGATTGTTTGCAATGTGCCTGGGTGTTTAATAAATCCTCAGAACAAACCTATGATAGATAGATAGATAGATAGATAGATCTTTCTTCACTTTATAAATGAGGAACCTAAATTACCACAAGACTATTAATAAAGATTACCCTCTGACCCTTTGTTTGCTAAGAGGTTTATTGAAGCCTAAGAAACTTCATTCTCTCAAAGGCTAACACTTTATTGAATAATGTAAACTCATGATACAAATTATAAGTTTTCCATGTAAAAGTCTTGTATTCTGAGAAGTTATAACTAGACTCTTGAAATATGGTGTTTCTTAGATAAGTAATCACTTTGACAAAAAGTAGGAGGAGATAAGAATATAGATTATCAGTTTATCCATATTAAGGATAGGTTCCATTCAGACCCTACGCGTTGAGTAAAAATGGATGTTCATAACGGAATTATTACAGATTTTAAACCAAGCTAATGGACTGTCAAAGAAAATTAGCTCTATATTTTACCATTAAAAATATACCTTCCAAACAACCTGGAAGGCCAGGATTAATTTAAAGTTCTCAGGCTCCTCAAGTATCTGTGCTTGAATGTGTTGGCCAGGGGAGAGCTGGACCCCAGCTCCATGTCTTCAGCCCACAGCTTGCTCCCACTGTCTTCCAATCTCTGGCCTTTTCTTATTCCTGGAGGGACCTCATGCTCACAAGTGCAAACGTTCCAGCTGTTACTTTTAGGCTCCATCAAACAGCTTCTTTATGGAGCCTCCCCTTGGCCATGCTTTGGGCTTAGAAGTGTGTACACTCCAGTATGTTATGCCCTAAGGAGAAGAGACTCAAAGAAGAGGCCCACACAGGAACTGGGAACAAGGTCTGTGCATTTAGGCAAGGACTTTTAAGGTCCTGGATACCTAGAACATGGCCCAGAAGGGGAACCTGTGGACTTTGGTTGGTCATGACTTGTTGGCTTTAAAGACTCCTCCCAGGGCATGGCCTCTGGTATAAAGATGGTAATGTTTATACTATGTATTAAATGTAACCATATTTCTTACCCTATTTGCTGATATTGTCCATGAGTCCTAAGTAACATAAATAAGTGATTGGACACATGGATCATCATCATCATCTTTCTAACAACCAATTCTCCTCACGAACATCAATTCACATATCTTGGAGAACTTGCTATCCTCTATTTTAACCATCACTATACAGTGGGGGCTGTTCTTTCTGCCACAGGTCTAAGGATGCACACATAATCCATCCTGACATAGGATTAGGTAAGGAGAATAGGTCTCTTTGAAGTAGAGAAACTTTAAGGTATGAGATGGGAGGGAGTTATCTGGAAAGCCATTATTATCAACCCTCTGAATAAAAATATAAGAAAATGTTGCCAGTATGCAGAAGAAAGCAGGGAAGGGAGATGGTAAGTTCCAAACAATGTCCCTTATCCTCTTAGGACTGAGCCAAGCCTCAACATGGTGTTTTTCTCCAAGGCATGGAGACCTTATAAAACAATCCACTCGGGTTGTTCAAGACCCTAAATTATCTGGACATTATCAAAAAAAAGTTTAAGAACTGTAGATATAGTCATCAGCTTATTAAAGAAAATCTCCCCTTTGTTTTATCTGAGAATATCATTTATTTTGCACTAGTTTGAGAACAGCTTGCTTCTCAATACTGTGACAGATTTTCAATCTGTAACCTGTGAGTGCAGGGGATCCCTGTGAGTGTTAGAGGCCATATGGTGCTTCTCTGCAGTCATATGGAAACACAGCTGGGCCACCTAAAGATTTATGATCAATTATCTATGCTCAAAGGCCATAAAGCCATTGAACAATGGCTCTTTCTGAGTTGCTATGTGAGGAAAATAAGCAGCTATTGTAGAGTTCCTTTGTCAACAGAGAAGTTATTAACTCAAATTATGTGTTTATACTTCAAATGGGCTCTTCAGCTGATAATAAAATATTAAGTGCTTTGAAAGAAGTTTTAGTGTTCAAATAATAAACATCCACAAACACACACAGAACACACATTTGCACCCACATACGTAAACACTATCAAACTTTCTGGTATGATTTACGTAAATTCTACCCTAGGACATATGTATGAAAATAATGATTTTTAAATGGTTCCCTCCTATACTTTCATGATTATTTTATTCTAAGTGGGAACAGCCTGGAAAATATTTTATGAATTGTCTTCTCATTTTTGAGTCTTGCTATCATCTAATTGTATTGTCCTCTCCAATTTGATGGCTAATAGATCTGGGGGAAATACTGTGTTCTCTCAGGTTCTCCTTAATATAAAGATTACTCAGTTTATTGGTAATTTTTTCACATGTTTACTGTGCCCATTGGCATGTGCACATGTTTTATTTCCACATTGTTCCAGGAGGAATTTGAAAAAGAATCTTTATAACCTACTTTTACTAGTTTGAGTAAAAGTTTTATTTATTAGTACTTCATTTCCAATATTGGTATTCTGAAGAGAGTTGTCCCTTTATAAGAAGAATGAAAAATAGTTACTTCTAACTCTGTTTCTCAGAAGGGATGCACGTAGAATGATGGAAAGACTTAAAATGAGACTGAGGCAGAATTAGAATTAGGGCCATTAATTTTCTAATCTTCTAATTCTCCAGGATGAAAATCTGGGATTAAAAAATAAACTTCATCTGTTACATTGAATCAAATGTCACATTTGAATTATTTACCTCCAAAGGTTCTATATATTAGAATAAACTCTGTGCTATAAACTATATTTAAGTGTCTGATATTTTTATCATTGTGAATTTATGACACAGAGTCATTTAAGTTTACTGACATACTAATACAGTGTATAAACCCCAGCTGATGGTTTTATATTGTAAATACAACTTTGCTTGTTTTATTTTTATAATGAATCTCTACAAGAGTCCTTAATTATGATTAATTGTAAGAGCTCAAATGAACTACAATATGGACAGGATTTTTTTGACAAAATCTTGAACAATTAATAATTATTTATGCCCTGCCCACTTCAACAAAAGAATCAGGCTAATGTCTCAATATCACTACAGAGAAAATGAAAATCTATTTTATAAGTAATTTAAAAGTCTATTTCTGTCAAAACAAGAATCAATAAACTTTGAATTTTGATAATTTCTTTTTTTAATTAATGGAAGTTTCTGGTGATATACTGCAGACGAATATATTTTGAGCTTATAAATTACATATTACTTTTTTTCTAGAGTATTGTTAATAACAAAACAAACATTCAAATGCAGCCAAAACAAATATTATTTTCACTAGTTTATAAAATTCAATGAGTAGGGGCCTCCCTGGTGGCGCAAGTGGTTGAGAGTCCGCCTGCCGATGCAGGGGATACGGGTTCGTGCCCCGGTCTGGGAGGATCCCATATGCCGCGGAGCGGCTGGGCCCGTGAGCCATGGCCGCTGAGCCTGCGCGTCCGGAGCCTGCGCGTCCGGAGCCTGTGCTCCGCAACGGGGGAGGCCACAACAGTGAGAGGCCCGCATACCGCAAAAAAAAAAAAAAAAAAAAAAAAAAAAAAAAAATTCAATGAGTAGTTGTTTGTTTTCTATAAGTATCAAAAAGAGTGAGAGAACTTTAAAAAATGTGCATGGATGTTAAACATTAATACTAATATTAATATGTTATCAAGGTTATAAAAGTATTAGAAAATTCAATGATGTTTTTCTATAGATAGTTACTTAACATTATTAATGAGTTTTCTAGTGTCTTTCATCTTTACCTAAGGAAAACATTTGTTTCTAAAAATTTACACTGAGCATGGATTTGACTCAGAAACAAACAAAAACAAGTGACACAAAACTCTAGAGGTTTCTCCACTGCACTATGATTTTTTTATTCTCTTTATTGTTTGTGGATTGTTATATTGGGGGAGATTGTTAATCAGGAAGAGAAGAAAGATGTGAACGGGTGATTTCCAGAAAATTACTGATGCAACTATTAATCTATAAGGATATGTATGACCTTTATCTAAGCCCCAGGTTTCCCTAAATACATCTGTTATTATCAAAATAACTTCTTAGCTGTAGAAAGTATGTATTATGTGGAATAATAATGGCAGAATTCTTATAAAAAATATACAGTCAGTGTGACAAAACAGACTTAGTGAGTAAATAGTAAAGTTGTCCTCTAGACAAAATTTATCATCACATACCTATATGTACACAATAATATCAAATCCAAGGGGGAATTAGGAATGTTGATTAAGGTCTGTAAAATACTTTGAAATTAATTGTTATTTATGCTTTGTTTAATTAGAAAATATAATTTGTGTTTACATTTAGATATTCAGAGTACTAAAACTATTTTATGTATGCCTGTAAGTTTTAACTTGGAAAAGCTTTAGTGTTTATTCTAACTGCTATCTAGTCCTTGGCCTTTATTGCACTGCTAAATCAATGAAACAAGTTAAAAACTGAATTCAGATTTTGGGTCATAGCAGTATTATAAAAACAATGCCTAAAATTATAATGATTAAGGATGCACATTTTTAAAACTCAAAAATATAATTAGGGAAGATAAAAATGATATCCAAGGCTTACATATATTTGCACTCCTTCAGTAAAATCAGAATAATGAGCTCCCTGTAGTCATTAAAAAATATGAGAGGTGATTTAATTGTTTTGGGGGCTCCTAACCTGATGCTTATCCTATAACTACAACTCAGACAAAGAGTATTTATCATGGACCACAAGAAGTGAACCTGTAAAATCTATAGAGTAAAATGATATAAATCACCAGGCAGTAAATTGTTACTGGACCTCTGGACTTTTAGAATTCCCATTTCTTCAGTGAAGCAATATGAACTCTACAAGAATGGTAGAAGAAAAATTTAATGATCTAGAATAGAGATGACAAACTGGTGGATTAAGAGAGTAAATATTCACTGGACTTATGGGTTTTAAAAAATTCTCATTTCTTTAATGAAGCAAATGAATTCTCTATATGGTTGAAATATATACAAGGATGATCTATCAGAGGCTGCACACCAGTGACCTGAGGGATTTAACTTAAAACTGTGTTTGCATTTACAATGAATTGAGTAGGTAGGCAGCGTGGTTTCCAAATTGAACTTCATTGGCAACATTTAAAAATCTTTAGTTTTCCTATCAAAATCCATTTTCTAATTTATGTTAAAATTGAAATTACCATACCTTTTACCTCTCCTTCTTTGAGTCATGAAGGTTAAATTTCACATGGAACTGCCTGAAAACCTTCCCTACCTATCTACCAACTCAGTTTATTCCATATCCTGTACTATATTCACGGCAATTACCACTATTGAAAATATCTTCTTTGCTTACTTGTTAATGAATTGTCAAATTTTTATGAAACATAAACACCAAAGTGTAGGGATGTTGGTTGTCTACTTCCTTAGCATGTTCCCCAGGACCAAGAATAAAGCCTGGTGTATAGAGGATTCTAAATAATAATTCTTAAGTGCACATGATGTGGTTGTTGTCCTTTATGTATATGATGGTCTGTTGTTTTGCTCAGGTTAAATAAAAAATATCAAATTCTCCTTGTGGTTAAAACTCCATCACAAGTAGGAAATACAAAATTTACAGAAGTTCTATGTATTACTTATATTTGAATTGTTTCACATTTTTTTATCTTCTTTTTTAGAGTTTTTTAAAGAACCATTCCCACTTAAAGCAAACAATTATACCACTGCCCTTAATCAAATAATCTATTCCTTTTGATTTATAAGTCTATATTTATAATATATCAATCTTTATAAACAATTGTCTATTCAAATGATTTTCACATCCTTTAAACAGTAGTATTTTAAAATCATTACAGCTTTATCATACACTTTCACATTCGTTATTCTTATATAGAACTTTCCTTTATAGTACTACCTCTTTACCTTGTTAATTTTCCCAAGTTGAGTAAAAAATGATGGCCAGAAATGCAGCACATTTACTTATTAGACTCAGCTTGTTCTATTCACATTATTATCTCCAGCATTTCACATTATTACATTAATTTCATGAAATAGATCATATACTGGTTTGATGAAAGTTATCAATTTTGTTTCATATATTTGTAGTCAAATATTTTAATATATCTGTGTTAATTCCTTTGTGTCTTCTAGCTTTTGATTCATGTGATTATTAATAATAGTATCTCTTGTTTTTCAACATAATTGCCCTATTCCAGAAATCAAGTATAATTTTAACTGTTGCCCTAAAGTGGTACCCATCCTCATTTTACGAAGGTATCTTTGTCTTCTTAATATATTTTTGTGACTATTGTAAGAAATTGATTAAAATGTTTCAGGGGAAGATAACCTATACTAATTTATGTGAAACAATTTAAAAATGATAGATATTGGGATAAAGAGGTACATGTATGGCATATTTTGGGTAGGACATTTAAACATAAGTAATTGTGTTATATTAAGACATCTGGTTTCAATATATTATTTAAAATTATTGATGTCTTACTAAAATCAAAGTACAATAGAATAATTGAAATAAATCCATATGTTAAATTATTTGATGAATTGAAAAAATAGCTCAAATAATCTAAGAAGTGTGTTTCTTTCTTATGTTTATTTTAAATTATTAATTTAATTATAAATAATATACCAAATAAAAACTTGATAAAAGTCCAATTTCAATTGCCAATTCTGGCTAAGATGGACTTTCCCTCAGGATCTCACTACTACAACTAAAATAACACAATCATAAGAAGCATAACACAAACCTTGGACTGAAACAATCATAGGAAGATTCAGAAAGGTGGAAAGAAGAAAGCGACCTGCCTAGAGACCCCAGGACTTGAGGAAGAAATCATCACTGAGTTCCCTGGGTTTATTTACTATCTCTCATATATCTCAGATAGGGTGCTGCAAAAGCCTCCAACCTGGAACTGACAACAGGCAAAGATGAAAGTTCCACAGAAAGCCTGGAAAATGGTGGTCTGGTAACACTCCACCCCAGGAACATACCAGTGGACACTACCACCTCCATGATTTCAGTGATGGAGGAACAGGAAGAACTGATTGTCCATCTCCCTTCTCGGAGAAACAGGGTAATACCAGCAGAGTCTAATGGTGAGGTAAGCCTCTACTTACAAGGCAGCAAAGTGCATAACAATACGGTGTGGGGTGGGGCTATGTTTCATGGCTCCACTCCCACCCCAACTGTCAGTAGGACCTAGGCAGGAGTGGAGCCTCCACCCCTCCCTGCATTAATGAGAATGAATAAGGCATTGTGAATTGAGGGTAGGTAACACTTCATTTTCTCACTAACTTTGTTGTCAGCAGGACCCAGCTGGGGACCTGAACGTTGACACATCCCCATCAGTAAGGAGACTGAACAAGGTGTTGGGAAGCAGGGTCAACTCTGATTCCTTCACTGACTCCAGCATCTGTAGGTGCCAGTGGAGGTTTAGAAATAAAACATAGGTTTCTAAAAAGAAAAAAATAAGGTCTAGTATTACCCCTCAAAATAAGAAAAGATAAACAGAAGGACAAGAAACTAATAAAACAAACAGAAAACAAATGATAAAATGAAAAATTAAAGCCATAAAATATCAATAATTACCTTAAATATAAATGGTTTAAATACACCAGTTGAAAGACAGAGATTGGCAGAATGTATTTTAAAAACTAGACCCAACTGTGTGCAATTTACAAGAAATTCACTACAGATTCAATGACAAAGGTAAAATTCAAGTAGAAATATGGGGAAAGATACATCATGCAAACATTATTTTTTAAAAACAGGAGTGGATATGATATATCCAATAAAATAAAATTCAAAACAAAGATAATTCTTAGAGATGAAGAGGAATATTACATAATGATATTAGAATCCATCTATGAAAAAGACATAATGAACCTAAATGTTAATGTCCAAAACAACAAAGCTTTAAAATATATGAAGCAAAGGCAGAATGGAGAAATAAATGTATCAATCAATAGCAAATATGTGATAACAAAAATTAAAGACACAATACTATTTACAATTGTTCCAAAGAAAACGGAATACCTAGGTATAAGTCTAACAAAACAGGAATATGATTTGCATGTTTAAAATTACTAAATGGTCATGAAAGAAATTTTAAAAGGCCCAAGTAAATTGAGATACACATAATGCTCATGTATAAGAAGACTCAACATAGGAAAGATTTAATTCTCCTCACATTGAAATACAGGATTAATGCATTTCCTATATATATATATTTTTTAAAAAGGGCTGTTTTATGTAGACACAAAAAAGCTTATTTCAAAATTTATACAGAAAGTCAGAGGCCCAATATATCTAAAACAATCTTGAAAAAGAAGAACAAAGAAGGGGCTATTACTCTTCCCAATATTAAATCTTACTACTAAATTATTTTCCTAAGAAAAGAATTAAAAGATGCAACTGTAGATATCATCTCTTTTTCAAATATTTTACATCTGTTACTGCAATGTTTTGTTCATGTTCTACCAATTTCCTGAAAGGGAATAGCCATATAACTTATTTTTCTTTTGTTATTATTTCTCTGTATGTTGTATTTGTTCATATTTAAAGATAAAAAACAAGCTTATAAAAAAAACTTACAGAAAACAATGGTACTGGTATAACAATAGACAAACAGATCCGTGGAACCGGATAGAGAACCCTAAAACTGACCACATTAATATCCCTAAATGATTTTTGACAGAGGTGCAAAAGTATTTCAATGGAGGAAAGATGTCCTTTTCAACAAATGATGCTAGAGCTATTGGAAATTTATAGGGAAAAAAAATCAACCTAAGTTTCACACATTAGCATACAAAATTAACTTAAAACGATAACAGACAATATAATATGTAGAACTATAAAAATCTTTAGAAAAAAAGATTGGAGTAAAATTTTGAGTTCTAGGGCTAGACAGGAGTCTTAGACTTGACATGAAAGCATGTCCTATAAACATAAATACAGATAAACTGGACCTTATAAAAATTACAAACTTACTCTACAAAAACCCATTGAAGAGGAAAATATAAGCTGCAGCCTAAGAGAAACTATTTATAAACTACCTATCTAATATAGAAAATTGTATCTGGAATATATAAAGAACTCTCCAAACTCAACTTTAAAAAAATCCAATTTGGAAATGAATAAAAATTATGAGCAGATATTTCACAATCTCACACTTTTCTCTGACTTCAGAAAACTCTTTCTCTGTGCCCCTGAGAATTTATCATGATTATCGGAAAAAGTCCTCTATACAATAATCCCCACTCTGAGTGTTCTCTCCACCTTCTTACCCACAGCAGGCTGATCAACATGATCCCACTGTTCACAGATTAGGGTGCATAAATCACAAGTCTCTTAAGTGTGTATAGGATAGGTGTTCTTTCCCAAACTCTATTCCCATAAACCTGGAGAGGGAGCATATATCCTCCAGGCTCCTCATTGCTGCCACTTGCATACAGTTTTCTGTGTCTCTTAAAGCCTTCAACTCCTTGGAATTATAGGTCACTTCTTTTACAATGATTGAAGATTTTAACATTCGAATTCACCCCCTCTTCTTCCATAATTTATGATTTCAGTATCAACATATCAGATCCTTTCAGTACCCTGGTCTTTTATGATCTTGACTTCTTTTCCTGTATGCCATCTCAGCTACTCATTTATATGATGAAATATGAAAAACTGTTATTTATAATGAGTATACCCACACAAATTTTCTCTATTAAATGCCCTACTCTCTGGACCACAGCTGTATGTCTGTTCAATATTCTCCCTCTAACATCCCAATTCCAATAAATATTCAAATGTAATGGGACCTAACATTTATTAAACATTTTCATTCTCTTCCAAATTGAAGTCACTTTTTTTTAACTTAACCTTTAGAAGTTCCTCCTCACATCCATCTTTGACCCTGGTGTGGTAGAACCAGCTCCTACTGCCTCCCGAGAGCCATCCCATCCTACTTCACTTACAGTGGTGTCAAGCTGATAGCTTAAATATTTACACTACATAGTCTGTAAACATCTGTTCATACACAACTGCCTTCAAATCCCTTATGCTTATACTCATTCACATTTCCCTGACAACAATGTGGTCATGCATATAGATCTGGCATTATCTTCTCTGCATCTTGATCTCTGCCTTTCTATCTCTCACCATATATACTTCATTTTTTTATAACCCTGTCTCTATATTTCATAGTTATTTGTTCAATTATGTACAGTCTACCTCCACCTATGAAAACATAACCTCCACAAAAGGAGGTATTTTTTTCAACGTTTTTCCCCTCTGCTTTATAAAAAATAATATAGACTATTTCCTGGCATATTAATATTAATAACAAACCTTGATATATTTTATTGAATTAATTATTGAATTAAATGATATCAAGACTTTTGAAACATTTTAACTACCTATGTAATACACACAATTCCATATTTTTTAATATAATATTTGGTTTGAAGAATATATATAATATATAATCATAAGGTATAATAATAACAATAAGATCCTATTAAATATCCCCATTTTAAAGTACTACCAACCCAGTGTTTTTCTCATCTATTCCATTCCTTTGTTTCCTCTCTTTGGTAACAATTAAATTAAATAGATGTCTGCTATTACTATAAATTTAAAAAGTGGTTTCATCATAAAAAGATACTGTTTGATTTTTAAGTTAGGTAGAAATGATATACCATGTGAAATCTTCAAGAGCTAGCTTTTTTTCATTCTCATATGTGTTTTAAAATTTAAGGTGTTGTAAATAGTTGTCATTTATTTTCAATAAGTGCTTCATGCTTTCCTTAGCCACTTTAAAGTAGACTGTTATTTAATGCGTTTGCAGTTTTGGTATTGTGAAGAATACTGCTAAGAAAATTCTTGTAAATATTTCCTGGTACATATTTCCAAGATTTACTCTAGAGTAAACTAAGCCAATTATAGTTCCACTTTCTATCAGGAATCGATTGAAAAAAATATAAAAATAATGCATTAAAATAACTGTTCAAATATAAAATGTTTAATAATAATAAGATGTTGAAAAAATCTACATTGAAAACTATGAAACTGCTGAGAGAAAATAAAGACTTAAATACATAGAACATATACTCACCTATTAGAAAACCCAGCACCATTAAAATATTAATTTTCTTTAAATTTATTTAAAGGTGTAATACAATCTCAACCATGTTGAACTTTTTACCTCAAAAAACTCAATATTTTAATTTAAAAAAATAATGGAAGTATTATTTATACTGTTGGAGTATTGTCCAAATAAACATCACACTTATTTTTAGCATTACATGGAAAATTAAAAGCTTGATCTTATAGTAAATATTAATGACTCCAAAAATCTGGGAAGGATGTTCTATTTTTAAGAAACTTTCAGGTGATTGTGATACATGTCAAATTTTGAGAAGAAAGAATCTTCCCTCTGTATTCAGTCACTTTTCAGTTTTTTAAGACTAAGTTCTCAGTTTAATAATCAAATTCTCAATAGAATGTGGTCATTGAAATCTAATCAATACTACAAAAGCCACAACTTTAAATATTTGCATTTATGCACTTAACAGAACACGTCAAATTCTTCACTTTCTTAATATCCTTCAAAAATATATCAGTGCTTAAGATTTTGCCTATAATCTTTACAAGTAATCATGATAATTACCTGTTAAAATGATGTTGAAAAAATAAATATTTTTCAATACTTCCTAAGTAGCAATACTTTCATGTGCATTGTGAAAGTTATAGAAATGAGAGATGTGTTTGAATTTTGCTGTTATACAAACTGAAAAGTGCCTGCTAGAATTGGCAAAGCACAATAAAGAGTTATTAACTTGAGTGTTTGTTCTAAAAGTCGCCATTGCCAATTTTTGAAGAAAAAAGCATAAAGCCTAGCTAATGCACCTAATACTACACCACAGGGTATATTTTTCTCCAACCCATCTGGAAAGCAGTTAATGCCCTGAAACATGAGAATTGATAGCCCTTTTAATTTTTATCCTTGCCAGTATAGGTCCTTAAAACATTTTATAACTTCTAAATAAGACATGTCAGTGTTTACATCAGAATACAAAATGGTAGACATGATCAAAGCTCAAGAGCCTAACGATCAATAAAATTTCTCATGTTGCATGCAGCATACTGTCTTATGCTGTAATTTGTCAGGAGTAAAACAAAACATGAAATGAATTATAATTCAGTATATCTTAATAGGATATCTACCTGGTGTATTCCCAATCCATATATATATATAATATTATGTGTATCATGGAGCAAATCATTACTTAGAGCAGAAAACTCACTCTGGTTGCCTCAGAGGTCTTAAAATCATATAATCTGTAGCAATATGTTTATCTATAAAATAGAATTCAAAGGTAATTAATATGTGGGAGACATTTATAACCAAAAGTTTAAAAAAATTAGAATTAAACTTTTCTTAGATGTCATCTTACAAATATGCACTTTTACAAAGCAAATATTCCCTCTACAGTATTCACTGCAACATATTACCTTGCATCACAGAGGGATAAACGAAAAACAGTAAGATGAACCTGAGTACTTCCCTAGAGAATTAATATCACTCAATTTTTAAGAAAATAAACTTTAAAAATTTTGCAACTCCTAAATATTTATACAAGCAATTTGGAGAAAAGTATATTATTGAGTACTAACAGAAGTCAGAAATAGTACTTTGGTATTATAATAGTGTTAAGTCAGGGATTAGGAATGGTCCTCTCCTAAGTGTTCTTAAATAAACAAGCACCATACCAAATGAAAAATAGTTATGACAAAAAGGGAATCCTGCTTTATTAATATGTTTTAAAATAAGATCTGTTTAGTTTCATCTCCTTGGATTTGGAATGTTCAGATGTGAATAAAGAGACAGAGAGACTGAGAAGCTTGGCTATACATGTGGACCCCATGGAAGCCAGAAGCAGACAGAAGAGGCTGACCAGTCTTGGAGGAGGACTCAGTCCCTTTTTATGTGAAATACAGAAGTGCAAGAATACTGCCATGGTAGTTGATCCAAAAGGTCTTGCCTGATAACCATGCCTACTTATACAATATGGACTATAAATGTCCTTACCTTTGATTATTCAAAATAGCAATTTCAGTTTTGGAAGGTCTGTAGAGGGTAGTTACAGTGAATTTGCAGAAGAGAAACATTAGCTGAAGGGACAGAGTCTGCTATCTCATTAATGCCAAACCAGATCCTCATATGATGCATCCACTGTCTTCACAAAATAGAACTGGAGAATTATTTTTCTCATATATTTTACGAGAAATATTTTAAAGTTTTAATGTTAAAATAAATGTGGATATATTTTCAACAAATATAAGATTTCACTAAATTTTAAAATAAAACATAGAAAATCAAATGTTTGTTTTATATTGAGCGGTAACAAGTTTCATTCCCAGAAACCTCCGTATAGTATAAGCTTGAATCTCTGTTATATTAGGGCTACCTTGGTAAAAATATTTCATAAGTCATAGGCTGTTAAAGGCAAAGCACTGGCTCTGAATTCGCTTTTTGAGCCCACATAACACTTACTGGATATGAGGGCTTAGCCACTGCTTAATAGTTCTTTGCTTCATTCTCCCTTTTCTGAGACAGAAATAATTAATACATAACTACAAAAATGCATGTAAATAGGGAGATATATAACAAGCTTTCAGAAGGAGAATTGCCTTCATTACTACTACTATTAATAATAGTATTACTATTACTACCACTATTACTACTATTACCACTTCTAATTCTACCACTAGTAGTGCTCCTCCTTTCACTGGGCACCTGCTTGAATACCTCCAAGGATGCTGGGTTCAATGCTATCTATAACAAGATCTGTGTTGTTAGATGTATCAAAGAGTTTGTAGTGTTTTCCTTACTGTTATTAAACAAAAATCTACCTCCCAATAATTTGTATCTACTTTAAACTTTTTTTCTCTTTACAGAAACAACTTCTCCTTACAATAACCTTTATTCAGATATCTGACATAAATGTCATATATTAAGTCTGTTTGCTCAATTTTCTCAAACAGCTTTCATCTGAAGTGGTTCGTATTACCATTACTGTCTTGTTCTCTCTCATCCAAATATGGTTTTGTTCCTCAGTGTACTTTGTAAATTCAGTGTTCTAATTTGTATAAAGTGCTACTCATGCAGTCAGAACGACACAGGAAACATGAAATTCTTTTACATGTTAATTGGGAAACTTACTGTTAACTTTATATAGAATTGTGGTGTTGTATTTCCATTAAACTGACTGGCAGTGGTCCCCAACCTTTTTGGCACCAGAGACCATTTTCATGGAAGACAACTTTTCCATGGATTGGGGAGGGGGGGATGGCTTTGGGATGATTCAAGCACATTATATTTATGGTGCACTTTATTTCTATTATTATTACATTGTGATATATAATGAAATAATTATACAACTCACCATAATGCAGAATCAGTGGGAGCTCTGAGCTTGTTTTCACTTGCCATTCACTGATCGGGTTTTGAAGTGAGTCTGCAAGCAACTGATTTATTATGGTCTCTGCACAGTCAAGCCTCTCTGCTAATGATAATCTGTATTTGCAGCCACTCCCCAGCGCTAGCATCGCCTCAGCTCCACCTCAGATCATCAGGCATTAGATTCTCATAAGGAGCACACAACCTAGATCCCTCGCATGCTCAGTTCACAGTAGGGTTCGTGCTTCTATGAGAATCTAATGCCACCGCTGACCTGACAGGAGGTGGAGCACAGACGGTAATGCGAGTGATGGGGAGCAGCTATAAATACAGATGAAGCTTCGCTCGCTTGCCCGCCGCTCACCTCCTACTGTACAGCCTAAAAGGCCACGGACAGATACCATGGGGTCCCCAGCTGACTGATATTCTGATGACTTCCCCTTCTTGGCCCCTTTAATGAAATTAATCATCTAGTCTTTATGCTTTCAAGTCTTATTTTTTTGAAGAGTGAGCATTCCTCTTCGTCTCTACAATATTTTAAATTATCTGTTTGTTTGAATCTCTTATGGAACTTTTAGTCTTTGTGTACAGGTAAAATCACATTCATCTTGATGTCTTCTGTGTTTATTGAATAAACATATAAACAAATTACTAGATTGAGAATTCTAATTTTAAGTCCAAACTCTGGTGTTTCACTCTTAAATTCATATGCTTTGTAGTAAAATAGTCATAAAACTCTTTCCAAAATTTATTTAAAATGATGAACCAAGAAGTAAAAAGCATCTATAACTTACTTCTGTAATACATATTCAATATGTAGAAATATGAGCATTTTGTTCTTTTAATGTGAAACATAAAATCATTTTAAAGGATCATTTAGATAATGCTCCATTGCTACAAGCACTAGTACAAATAATATTCTACACATATAAAAACACAGATTTCAATATGCCTTAAATAGTGCCACATTAAAAAAAGTAAGTTTTTTTCAAGAACAATTTTTCCTTCTAAATTTGTTAAAGAAATTTCTTTAACAGATTAGCTTTTTTTTTAACAAATATAGTTGTCTTAATTTCCAGAGCAAAATTAAAAGTTACTGATGCAGAGAATTTTCCCTCTGTAAATGTCTGTAAAGAAATAATGATTTTATTAATAACCTATAAATATGAGGTTTTTTAAAAACTGCATCATAGCATTTACAGATGGAAAAAAAATTATACTTTCAAGAGTCATCTGTTGATGAAACCTTTAACTTGCTATTTCTTGGCACTTGTTTCAAGATAAATCACTTCTATTTCATGTCTATGTTTATCAAAGTAATTTCATAAAATTCATCCCATTTAGGATGCTTCTATCAGGTGCTAAGGGAAAAAAAATGAGAATGTTATCTTCAGTAATCTTAGAGCCAGAAAATGCTCTAATGGCAGAGTTCCACCTTAAATTTTTTATTTTTAGTAAGGAAATTATTTTTTTACATGGTGAAGCTGTGACTATATAATGACAAAGAAACTATCTAATAAAATTAATTTGATTAAATCAGAAAATTTGACTTTTTAAAAATCAATATTTTTTTCTTAAAACAAACAACAACAACATGAAACAAAACCAGAAACTAAGCTCCCTTAATATAAAGTTTGATATTTCTTCTACTTACCTTCTAGTCTACCAGGTACTTGAATTTTATATTATACCATTATAAATCCCTTAATGACCTTAAGAACATTAACTCAAAACTAAACAATTGACTTTTTACATTTATTTTGCTTAATATTTATGTTTACTTTCATTTTTATCCTCCTGGGTTTGTTGTCTTTTTTGATAAAATGAAAAAGTCAAATGGAACTGACACTTTAAAAAGTCATGGAAGACATCTCCAAATACTACTAAGTGCTGAATTTTATCACCGATGGTTTGCTGGACCTTTGAAATATCTTTTTTGATCTATGTAAGAGCAATATTGGCTTAGAAAGACGTTTAGCATATAGCCTTATTCTTTTTCCCCAAACTTATTTTCAATCACAATTTAAACAAAATGAAAATATAGAGAGCATTAGGATTTATATGTTCTGAACCTTGAGATGTATAGCACTCTGGATGAAATCTATATAAGTTTTTTTAAGATGTGACTTTAAATGTTAATCATGTAAACACAAGCTTTTACAGGGGTTCTGTATTGAGGCAGCTATTCGTTCATCTTTTCTATTCAAAAAAATATTTTTCATGTAAAATTTTAAACACTGCTAAAATTAAATCTTCATTATTCAAGAAATTAGAAGTAATAAAATCCTCTTCTCACTGTCATATAGTTTATATCTTCATAGCAGTGGATTATTCTCTAATTAAACATACTTTATACCATTTTATAAGAAGATGGGGTTCCTTTGCACCTACAAAGTGTCAACCCATTTTGCAACCCTCCATGAAGACTTTATCTGAACATTTCGATGACACACAATATTTTCTCCCCCTTCTCAACTCATTTTGCAATTATAATCTACATATCTTTTGAATCATAGACCTCCTGATCTTATTTCATAGCTATTGTACAAAAATTTCATATGCTTTGCCACCCCCTTTCCCTTCCACTATGAAACTGGAAGCTTCTCAAGGCCATAGGCCATGTGGTAAATTTCTTCATATGTTGTCACAGTACCATTACTGAACAAAGCAGAGAACCAGTGATTAAAATATACTTTATGTTTTGTGTAATTATTCCATTCCTACAACAAACTTCATTGGTTATAACATTGAAAAATACCTTCTGAATTAACTTACGATTTTGATGAGTGTTTATTAAAACTAATTTTATGTCAGAAGAACAAGTGTGTGGGGTAAACAGTATTTAGCCTCTAATAAGGATTGGCTTAACTGATCGTAACTCTGACAAACATCATGCTGCCAGTCTAAGAGAAAACAGCTGGCAGACAACCAACAAATAAAAATTGTCAGTATTTTTTCCAAGGGTAAACCTAGGGTGAATTAAAGCTCTGAAGTCTACTAGAACAAGAATAACTAAAATATGTAAATTGTACTTTTTTCTTCCTGTCAACTAAATAGGCATGGTTTCATAAGCATGATTTAATCCAAAAAGCAGATGTACGTTTTCCCAATGATACTAAATGGAGCCAACTGGCTTGCAGAGTACTTTTTTCCCCCCTGTGGTTATTGGAAGTGACAGGTTGAAAGAAATAAGACTTATAATTTCAGGACATGGCAGTAGATGCAAAGAACTGAGTTCCAATCCTTTGGAGGAAATAGAAAAAAAATAGAGAAAGAATAAAAGAAGGACATATATGGGAAGAGTATTGGCATTGAAAGCAATGATGTCAACCAGAAATTACATTATGAAACAAGCAGTGACAATACTAAAAAGCAAGTATTGTAAGTCCCTAAATAGCTCTTCAACATGTACCTAAAGGGCTCTTATGTATTAATCAATTTCTATTCAACAAATTTGTTAGATGTTTGCTATCATTTAACTATCCTCCTATGAATATCTAAATCCTTTCCTCAAAGAACCCAAGTGATATCACATTTTTCTGGTATGGTGGCCTGGGAAGCTATACTTGCTGAATCTGTAGACTTTTCTGGATAGGCCTATGGATTGTAGCTCTCAGATGGCTTCTTATTCATTTCTGTATTTGTACCCTATAGTTTAGTGCCTACTATACCATAACTACTCTTTGACAATTTTACATACAGACATGTATATTCAAATGGGTCAAGTATATAATTTTGTAGTCAAAAAAATCTAATCTCATTCTGAGTCCAACACTGATATGTATTAGCTAGCTGTATGGTATAATAAAAGTGGCATAAAATTTAAGCTCTTTGGTTTCTGAGTTTTTAAAAGGTTTAAATTAAATCTATGTAAAGCACTTCACTCTATACCCAGCATATAGTAGACATTCAATGAATGGAATTGATTGTTATTAATAACAAACTTAAGGGCATTACAGAATTTGGTCTTACAGTGAAGAAAACACATGAAATTCCAGTTCTCTTCTGAGTGACTAAAAAGGGTTTTAAAAGTCCTGGTATATTGGGCCTTCAGGTTTGCTTTTGCTTCCCAAGTCCAAAGTCCCTAATTAGAACCACACTGTGACAAGCTAGCTGAGTCCATAATAGAGTTTTCTGCCTTGATTGGTTAAAGAACTAAACTCTTCCTTACAAAGTTTGAATTATCAGTGAGAGTCTTACACACTTTCAGTTCACATCAACAACTAGCTTTCATCCAGTATGAGGTACTTCAATTAAGATATTCAGGATACCCATAAGGAAAACTAGAATTTGAGCATATATTCAAGACCTTATTACTGCAGGCAATAGACTGGGAAGAAGCTGAAATGTTTTAGAAATACATCTATCCTATGTATTGTATTATATATCAGGAATTCAACAGCGTTTAATAAGAAACAGGGTATTTTTTTGGTGTACTTTGGATTTCATTATGTAGCTAAATCTAGTGTGGGTTGTATAATTGCATTTAAGTGTGGGTGCCAGGAATCCCATGTTTTTTGTACCTCATAAGATGTACAAATACACCAGGAAAAGAAAGCCAAAATATGAGAGTCTTATATATGCACTACAGGATTTCAAAAGGCTCAACAATAACAATGATAACAAAAGCAACAACAACTATAAGAACAACTAAAATGTTGAGTGCTTACCACTATGTGCCAGGCACTGTTCTGTGTTCTTTACCTATGTTAACTCATCTAGCATCACTGGAACTCGTGAGTTAAGTCTTGTTGTTATCTGTGTGAGTCAGGGTTCTCCAGAGAAACAGAACATACACACACACACACACACACACACACACACACACACACACACACACACACAAGACCAAGAAGTCCCACAATTTGCCTTCTGCAAGCTGCAGAACCAGGACAGCTAGTTGCGTAACTCAACTGACTTACACAGTTCAAAGACATGAGAAAGGGGTCGGGGATAGATGTTGTAAGTCCCTGTCTGAGTTGGAAACCCCAAGAAACAGGAGGGCCAGAGTTCAAGGACAGGAGACAATGGGATGTCTCAGCTCAAGCAGAGGGAATGAATTAGCCCTTCTTCCACCTTTTTGTCCTATTCAGGCTCTCAGTAGATTGGATTATGCCCACTTGCCTTGGTGAGGGAGAGCTTTACTCAAGTCTACTACTTCAAAGGCTAACATACCCTCACAGACACATCCAGAAACAATGTCTACCAGTTATCTGGGCATCCCTTAGCCCAGTCATGTTGACACATGAAATTAACCATCACATAATCTAAATTTTACATATGGATAAACTGCGGAATAGAGAGGTTAAATAATTTCTCCAACGTTAACCTTTAGTAAGTAAATCAATTTAAAAATATTTTACAAATTTTAATATATCTTGAGGGATAGGGGTAGATAACTTGTCTAGTCTCAGGAGAAAAGCTCTGCTTCTGCTGGAATACACTGTATATTTATTTATACTTATTTCATAGTTCATATTATAATTTTAATAGTTAATATCTGATATTTCTAGATTATGTTGTTAATATTAGATTTTTCTTATATTTGAACTGCATGCTATTTCATAACAACTACAAAATTTCTTTAACCTTCTCTTAATTATCTAACTTTAACAGAGAGAACTTGTGGCTTCCAGTGGCCTCTAAGTCATTCAGGAAATGCAGATTTCTGGAGAGAAATACAAGACAGCACATCATTTATGGAGACTGACAGACAGGACTCCTCTAAGAAACTTCTGACTGAGCTATGACTTAAGATTCCTGTAGCAGCTGCCTCAACCTGGTCCACTGCCTGTCTCCACAAGGAGGGACTAGATTACTTCTCTTTACCAGGAGTTTTCTGGTCTCCACATTTCTCAGAATATAGAATGTTATTCACAGAACCCAGTGAGAGAAAAATATTATTCTATCTCTAGAATCCATATTTTCTTTCTCATGATCAATTTCTTCCCATAATGACTGACACTGAAAAAGTCAACTCTGTTGAGGAAACCCCAAATTCTACCTATAGGTATAGGGTCTGCCCAATGTCTCAACCAAAGAATCACACAATTATCATACATGGACCTCTGCTTACAATATTGCTTTTACATAAATAAAATAAAATGCAAGAAAAACCAATTATGTTCAAATAAAGGAATTTTTAAATGATGCTTTGGGTATAATTAAAACCATAATTTCAAAGGAGTTACAGGGTAAACAATATTTCAGGCTTTTTACAAAAAATTTAACAAAATTTTAATTGAACAAATTTGCAAGAAATATCATTTAGAAAAAGAGTTAAAGAAATTTTTATTGGTGACTAACTCACAGGTACTGCTAATAGTTCCAAAGTTAGTGAAAACAGAGATAAATTTATTTTACCCATAATTGTTCAACTTTCCCTTAGTCTTTCATCTGCAAACTCTTTGACGGTGCATTCATTCTAGATTATTAACTCTAGTGTAGAGGCAAATAAGAGGATTTAAGAGGGGTCTTCATAAAAGGGGCCTGACGATACTGTTGATATTGAGACAAATAGTCAAGAATAGCAAGGTTTGCTTTAAATAATTTGAATGAGATAAGTGAACTCAGCATCTCAAAACCTCAAGGAAGCCTACTATTCACACATAAATGTAATTTAGGAGAGATAGAAATCAAACAAAAATGAGATCTGGTTAATTTTGGCATGACTTGGGACATTATATGCACTTGAAATTGAAACTCCATTGGAGAAAAAAATTAGATCCACATGGAAATTTAGTAAAAATTTTGTAAAAAAAATTGTTTGAAGGAAACCAATTATTTTAAAATGTATAGGCCCCCAAAAGAGGGAGATTGAGTTAATCTTTTGATCCTCAACATACAGAGTGAACCTAACTAGCATCTGGGTAACATAAACAATGTGGTGATGAACATCTTTGTGTAAAACCCTGTGTACATCTGTGTATGATTCTTGGGATATATTTCTAAAAGCAGAATTTTTAGTTCAAAGGATATGAAATAGAGAGGAGTGAATAGCATTGTGATCATAAATGCCCCTATTAAAGAAATAAAGACACATTTCAGACACCTGCCTGCAGGTTACCCTCTCCACTAAACCTTCCAATGTTTGCCACTGGACCAGCTTTGCTGGTTTCATCCCTAAAGCAGTCATATCTGTTAACATGGCCACTCCACCTGCTTCTTAAAGAGTTAAAACTTAGCTGGGACTGAACAACTGAAAATCAGCTGACACTGAAAATGAAACAAGTAACCTCACTATTAACACTGTAAGAGCAGACACTTACAATGCTAGCTGCAAAGTTAGTAGGAAACATTGTTTTCCCTAAGGTCACCCAGCAGTTATAAAATGACAGAACAATGGCCTCTAAGTAAATATGGCTTTTTTTTTTTTTTACAATGATGCTCCCAGACCCACTTTGCTATACCCATATAACTAACACCAGGGATATCCAAGTGCTAAACTATTCTCACTTCATGGCAGCCACCAATCCCTACTTAATATCCCATTTCCTAATCTGACCACAGAAACACACCTGATCTATGCTGCCCGTAGTTCCCTCCTCAGAATCCCTTGGAGGGAACCCAAATCTTTCAAAAGATGCTTCCCTCCTTCCTTTTTTGTTCAGTGGCATTCTGTG
Source organism: Mesoplodon densirostris (assembly GCF_025265405.1). Classification (NCBI taxonomy): domain Eukaryota; kingdom Metazoa; phylum Chordata; class Mammalia; order Artiodactyla; family Ziphiidae; genus Mesoplodon; species Mesoplodon densirostris. The sequence goes on from NC_082661.1 coordinate 91,710,146, forward strand.
GGTGCCCTTGGGTGCCCTGCTTCATTGAAGAAAATTTAAAAATATGATTTTGTCAGACTACAGTACTGTGCTTAGCGGGTCTTTGGCATTAGCAGTTCACTCACATTATAATTTGTCATCAAGCACATCCATGCTTTCCACTAACTCAGACAACCACTGCCAAGCTGTGTAGTTCCCTCCCACAATAGAACACTCTCCATTCTATCACTGCTTCATCTACTTTTCACTCTCCAATATTGACCCCTTGCTCCCCCTTATCTCTGACTCCTGTGACTACATTAGATTATTGAAGGGCTGCTTGGCAAAGCCATTGCCTCTACCCTCTGATATCATGAAGCTCTTTGTTTTTTTCTGCTGTAAACTACTCTGTAATGCCTATGTGACTTCTAATCTTAACCATCTCACAAGCACATAAAATTTAGTATTTCAAATGTAAAGTCTTGGCTTTCCACCTGGAACATAATGTTTTTTCAGTCGTCTTTTTAGCTCCACTCTATACAACTGGTTAAACTAAATACTTGATATTCTACCTCTCTTCACAAATTCCAACACATCAACAAGTTCTGCCAACTCTAATTCAACAAGATAGACCTTGAAGCATCCTCTTCCTCCATCTTTACTGCTATACCAACCTTGTCCAAGACATTATTATCTCTTACATGTTCTTCCCTGATAAGTTCTTAACTGTGCTTCCAACTTATTTGGTTATTTTGCATACAGATTTTTAATTAAAATATATATTTATCTAATTATATTTAATTACATAAATTATAAATCTTTTTTTATGTTTTAGTTAGCATCTCTTTGCTAGGTACTTTGATAGACACTGAAATACAGGATGAGGTTGTACATCCTTCCTGCCCCCAGGACTGTGGAGAAGTAGACAAGCAAATCGAGGATTAGAGTCTGAGAAGTATGAGAAGACAAAGGAAATGACAGGAAAATGTGGGAATGTATGTGAAAATATAATAATAATATTCATAAGGATACTTGCCATGAAGCTAATGAAGCTCAAGCTGAAGGACATCTTGCTTACATGAGTCCAGTTCAAAGCCCCAAGAGGGAATTCTAGAAATGTGTTTTCATGGTCATATGTTTTTGTGAAATGTGCAAAAGTAAGATATTTTAACCACAATTGTAAAGACCACTGTCTTTGTCCACTCAGACCTCCCTCTGACACACATCCTTTCATCTAAGGTAGCATTTCAGTGGCCACAGTCATTTTGAGGGATCTGGTAAAAGGAAGTTGAGTTGGAAATACATTTAGTTTTGTCTTAGTGGGATATATTTTTGTGGTTCACAGTTATTTCAGTGTATACTTATATTCTTGCAAGGCATCGTCCAGCAGTAATGACTGCAAAGAATGTATTTTCCCTTTACCATGCCAATCCGCCCATCACCCAGATATAAAAGACAGGACTATAGGTTGTAATAAATATGTCATGAAATTTAACAACTTAAATTTAAAAGAAACTAATAAAAGCTTTACCAAATTTGGTATGGATTATAAAAAGTTTCTTGACATTATGAATAACAAATTGTGAAGAATGGAACTTTTCAAAATGCCAATGATAATAATTTTAAAAGAAGTTCTTAATTATTTTTCTATTCTTATTACTGAAATTTGTATTATAAGATTATTGTCATATGAAGAGGCAATCAAAGAGGTGAAACCTGATTGTTTTAAAAAAGTATCATAGACTCCTGACAGCTAATACAATTATTTTTATTATTTTTATCAATATTGTGATATTCATAGTATTTGATAACCTTTATTTTTTTATTGCAAATAACTGTGATTACACCTAAAAAGACAAGTAATGGAGGAGGGGGCAAGGGATACAAACTGTCAGTATTTTACTTAGTTTTTAGTATGACAAAATTTAAATAGAATGTAATATTGTTCTAAGGAATCACAATTTGACCTTTTTTTTGTTTTTTGCTCCTTTAAGGTCTGCCTGTTTAATTATTGAAATTAATATTTGAGTTTCTATTATATTTACCAATGATAAAAATTGCCTCTCTGAAGTATCTGATATCTGAAATTTATCAGAATTGCCTATCACCTGTACAAAAGAGACACTTTTAAAGACAGCCTCCCCAAATCCAGATGGGAGAGTTTGTCCCTAAAATATGTGCAATAATTACAATCAAATCTGAATGAACCAAGACCACCAAAGGAACACCATTGAAGGTGTTGCAAGAATTGAAAATTCAAAATTATTGCTTTATGTTTGTTATAATAATTTCCATTAATATTTATCTTATATTTGAGTCTTGTTTCAAATCATAATTTCCTATAAACTTAAAAACTATTTAAATAATAGTGAAAACAATTCTGCATAGAAAAACTCTTCCCAATTTTAAACTCATATTATAAAAAGTTAATGTATCATACAACTTCCAGATTCTGATCAAGCAGGGGAAAATGTTCTAATGCTGAAAGAATTTAGGGCTGAATGGGTTGGCTGAATGCAAATTAAGAGAAAAAACATATATTCAATGCCTTCAGTTTTAGTTTGAAAGTAATGGAAATGACAAACACAAATCTCTGTGGATTTTCTTGTTACACTTTCTGTCAGTTGCTTAATAAAAGCCTCTCCCATGATGCTAATTTTGCCTTTAAAGAAGTGTTAAATGTTATTTAATTTCCAATATGTTGCTATGGTAAAGAAGATTTTGCTGTCTGCTCTTTGAAGATAGTTAAGCTGAAAGGGTTGTGTAGCCTTCTGATTATTCTTGATTTTATTTTAAAGTCGGCAGCTGGGAAGAAAATCTTCCTAAAGGAAGTATGATATATGACTTGGTCAGGAATCAAAACACTTTGAAGTGGCTCCTGAGCCAGTGAAAGAAACCATCTGCCTGTGAAATATCTGTGAATGAAGTCTGACAGTAAATATCAGAGAAGTGAGCGTTACATGGCAACAGACTGCCACACACAGTTACAATACATGCTGAAATTTCCTTCTATATGCACATTCATATGGACATCTAATTTTACTGATGAATAGTAATGATTGCTTGGCAGATATAACCCATCATCAAATGCTTTTCGGCATCTGAGTTGGGATGTCTGTTATTTAACCTCTTTAGAATGATTTAATGGGACTGGACCAGAGGAAATGTGGAGAAATTGAGCCTGCTAGACAAGATTATTGAAGGAATTGTCCAGGTCAAAAGCATCTCAAGAAGTCCATTCCTTTTGATCAATAGGTTGCTTTACCTAATTCAACCCCTACATCTGATGATGATCAGGAATGCTTCTTCATTTCTGGTTTCTTTAATTAGATTAGAATTCCTTAGCACTATATTTGGGGGAAAATTCATATGCCATTTCCAGAGATCAACCCTATTAATGTTTATAAAATATCTCCTAGTTTTTATCTATGTAAATATATATATGACATAATATAATATGATACAATATAAGTTTATACAATATGCTTTTCTGTAGGTGTATTATACTTAAATAAAAAGGCAAAACATATGTGTGGAACAAATATTTGTAACTTTTCATATAAGATGACTTAATATTATATAGTATCTATTTCACTATCATTGTAAATATGTTTTAAAATATGATTTAACTATTTCTTTCTTTTACAGTTATTCAATATTATAATATTTTATCAGATAGACTACTGCATAATTGTCATATTTGAAAAATAATTTGACCACTTTTTCAATTATTTCTTTAGGTTACTAACAATGTAATTATGAATAAATTGGTACTTGTTACCAATTTTTTAATAAAATAAAATAAAATTTCTAATAAAAATAGATGGAGTATTATTAGTTTATATCCTCATTGTCACCAATCATAATTGTATTTTAAATTTCTGCCAAATGATAAGGAAAATGTTCATTGACATTTTAATTTCCTGACTATAAATATCAGTGTGGTTGGATAATCTTGGCTCTTTTATTTGTGAGTATTAAGTCCTTATATATAAATATATGCATAATATTATGATATGCAATATGATACATATATAATTCACTCAAGGTAGTTTATTTTCTGGGTAATTTTTTTTTCTGTTTTATCAGTATACCTTTAAATATTTGTGATGGTAATATATTCTTTGCCTATTGTAGTTATATATTTTAATATTTGTTAATGCAAATATCCCCTCAATATTCTCTTACAAAATTATCTTGGCTAATTTTGTCTATTAATTTTTCAAGATTTCTTTAAAATTAAATTTTATTTTGTAAAGATAAAACTTCACTTGTTAATGGACAGTTGGGCTATTTCCAGTTTGGGGCTATTATTTAAGCTGCTATAAATACTCATGTACAGGTTTTTGTGTGAATATAAATTTTAATTTCTTAGGGATAAATGCCTAGAAATGCAAATATTGGTCATATGATGGTTGCATGTTTAGGTGTTTGGGTTTTTTTTCTGGCCACACCTGGAGGCATGTGGAATCCAGTTCCCCAACCAGGGATCAAACCCATGCCCCCTGCATTGGAAGTACGGAGTCTTAATCACTGGACTATCAGGGAAGTCCATATGTTTAAGTTTTATAAAGAAACTGTCAAAGATTTTTCCAGAATGATTTAATATTTTACATTCCCACCAGCAATATATGAGTAGTATATTTTGTCTACATCCTCACCAGAATTTGGAGTTGGCACTATTTTCAAACTAAGCTATTCTTTAGGTGTGTAGTGATATCTCACTGTGGTTTTCATTTGCATTTCTCTAATAGCTAATGCGTTGAACATCTTTTCACATGCTTATTTCCCATATGCATATCCTCTTCAGTGAAAGCTTCCTTCACATTTTTGTCCATTTTCTAATCAGATTGCTAGTTTGCTTTAATGGATTGGAATTTTGTTAGGTGTTTGCATATTCTAGATAGTAGTCTTTTGTCAGATACGTGCTTTGCAAATATTTTCTTCAGAGTCTGAAGCTCATTTTTTCAACCTCAGAGTCTTTCATAGATCAAAATATTTAATTTTGATGAAGTCCAATGTATCAATTTTTCCTTTTATAAATAATGCTTATGGTGTGAAGTCAAAGAACTCTGCCTAGCCCAAAATCACAAAGAATAATGTTTTTCTCCTTTAAAAATTATGGGGTTTTTGTTTTACATTTGAGTCTGTGGTCAATTTAAAGTTAATTCTTGTATGAGGTGTGAGTCATAAGTCCAAATTTTTAATTTAATTTATTTATTTATTGCCATTTAATCGATGCCATTTGCTTAAGAAACAATATTTCCTCCATCAAATTGTTTTTACACATTTTTCAAAAATCAGGTAGGAATATTGGTATAAATTTTTTGGGTCTCCGTTCTGTTCCATTTATCTGTACATATGTCACTCTGTCAATACCACACAGTCTTGATTATTATAACTATTTAATAAATCTTGAGTATATAATAATTAGGTAGACTGGTTCCTCCTAGTTTTGTCTTTTTTCAAAATTCTTTTGTCATCCTAATTCCTTTTCATTTCCATACAAATTTTAGGATGCTCTTGTCTGTATTGACAAAAAATCTTATTGGAAGGTTGATAGGAATTGTGTTAAATATATGTCAATTTGAGGAGAAATGATATCTTTACTCTGCTGAATCTTCCAATCTATTACACAGTTTGTCTCTGCATTTATTTTGCTATGTAATTTCTTTCTTCAACATTTTGTTGTTTTCAGCATACAGATTCTATATAAATTTTGTTTGATTTGCAGCTGGGTATTTTTTGACTGATTGTTAATGGTATTTTTCTCAAATTTTTCATGTCCATGTGTTCATTGTTAATATACAGAAAGACATTTTATTTTTGTAGGTTTATAGTATATCCTGAAACATTGTTAAATTCACTTATTTGGTCTAGAAGTTTTTCTTTTTTTGAAAATGTGTTGGGATTATCAATGAAAACAATCATGTTTTCTGCAAATGGGGACAGTTTCATTTCTTCCTTTACAAACTATATGTCTTTTATTTCCTTTTCTTCTTTAGCCTAGAACTTCCAGCTCTATGTTGATGTTGCGTGGTGAGAGTGGATGAACTTGCCTGGTTTCATCTTAAAGTAAAAGCATCCTTTTTTAACCATTAAATATAATGCTAGCTGTTGGTTTTCTATAGATGGTCTTTACTAAGTTAAGAAAGTTTCTATTCTTTCTTTTTCTAGGGTAGAGTTTTTGTTATGAGGGTGTTAATTATTTCTGGCATTGATTGATATGATGATGTGATTTTTCTTTGTTAGCCTGTTGATAAATTACATTGATTTTTGTTTGTTGAACCAATCTTGCATACCTGAAATCAAACCAACTTGATCACTGTCTTTTTAAATATAGCTGAGTTCTGTTTGGTAATATTTTGTTATGTAGTTTTGCATATATATTGATGATATGTTTGTCTTTAGTTTTAATTTTTGTGTGTGTTTAACTTTTTCTGAGTTTTGTATAGGGTAACATAAAATGCATAAGATAAACTGGAAGAGGTAACATCCTTTTCTCTTTTCAAAAAGAGATTATGTAGAATTGGTGCTAATTCTTTAGAAGTTTGGTAGAATCATCCAGTGAAACCATCTGGGCTTCGAGATATATCTTTGCAGAGTTTTTTCCTATTGTTAATAGTACTGATTCAATTTCCTATCAGTATAGGACTTTTCAAATTCTCTGTTTCACACAGGTGAATTGTGGTAGTTAGTACTTTTTGAGGAATTGGTCAGTTTCATCCAGGTTTTTAAATTTTTGTATGTAGAATTGTTAGAATTTTCTCTTATTATCATTCAGTACCAACAAAGTTTATAGTGATGCCCCTGGATACTAGTACTTTGTGTCTTCCCTTTTTCCTTTTTGTTAGTATTGCTAGAAGTTTGTCAAATTTATTGATCTTTTCACAGAACCAGCCCTTATGTTCAGTGATTTTCACCAAAGTATTTTTTTTCCTGTTTTCAATTTGATTGATTTTTGCTCTTGTCTTTATTATTTCTTTCTTCTGCTTCTTTTTGGTTTATTTTGCTATTGTTTTTCTAGGCTCTAGAAAGAGGAACTTACTTTTTTTATTTGAGACTTTTTCAATTCTCTAGTGTATGTATTTAGTGTTGAAAATTTTGCTTTAGACACTGCTTTACCTGTGTTCCACAATGTTGATACACTGTTTTAATTGTTGTTCATTTTAATATACTTTTATTTCCCTTGAGACTTTGTCTTTGGCACATGGATTATTTAGAAGCATGTGCTTACTGACCAAGTATTTAGAAATTTTTCTGTTAATATTACTGCTTTCTAGTTTGATTACATTTTCTGTTGGAGAATATATTCTATATGTTTTCCATTCTTTTAAACTTGTTGAGGTTTGTTTTATGGTATAAGTTCCATGGGCACTTAAAAAGAATGTGTATTCTGCTATTTGAGAGTATGCCAATTAAATCCTGTTGGGTGATGGTACTGTTGAGTTCTTCTATATCCTTGCTGATTTCATATAGTTCTATCAATTGTTGAAAAAGCGCTCTGAAGTCCAATTATAATTGTGGATTTCCCCATATCTCCTTTTTGTTCTGTCAAATTTTTTCACATATTTTGCTGTTCTGTTGTTTAGTGCATTCATACTTCTGATTGCTATGTCTTCTTATATTGGATATTTTATTATTATGTAATATCTCTGCTTATTTTTTTGCTCTAATATCTACTTCATCTAATATTAATATAACCACTCCTACTTTTTAAAAACTATTATCTGCATGACAAGTGTTTTTTATCCTTATACTTTCTACCAGATTATATAGTTATATTTGAGGTAAATTTCTTGTAGGCAGCATATAGTTGATTCATGATTTTTTAATCCAGTCTGTCTCTTTATTATTGTATTTAGACTATTTATACTTAATGTAACTTTTAATATGTTATGACTTTAGGTTGCTATTTTTGGTTTGTTCCCTCTGATTTTAATTTCTCTGCCTTCATGTTGGTATTTGAACATTTTTTAGAATCTTATTCTTATTTATTTGTAGTGTTTTTGAGTGTATCTCTTTGTACAGCTTTCATGGTTGCTCTAGTAAGTTGCATATATATGTAACACAGTCTACCAGTTTTATCAGTTCCAAGGAAGTGTAGAACTTTCATCTTCCTTTATGTTCTTTTCTTTTTCTTTTTTTTTTTTTTTTTTTTTTTTTTTTGCTGTACGCGGGCCTCTCACTGCTGTGGCCTCTCCCGTTGCGGAGCACAGGCTCCGGACACACAGGCTCCGCGGCCATGGCTCGCGGGCCCAGCCGCTCCGCGGCATGTGGGATCTTCCAGGATCGGGGCACGAACCCGTGTCCCCTGCATCGGCAGGCGGACTCTCAACCACTGCGCCACCAGGGAAGCCCTATTTTTCTTATTATAACATAATTTTCTTAAATAGTTTCTCTATATAAATTAGAATCACTAAAACATTGTTATATATTTTCTGCTCCAACCATGAAATATAATTTTGAAAACTCAATGAGAGAAGGAAACAGTATTTTATTTACTTCCCATTTTTGCTTACTATGTTTTTACTTCTTTTCTGATATTCTTACATTCCTTCTTTTATTTTTCCCTCTCTGTTTAGAGAACTTCCTTTATCCATTCTTTCAGTGTAGTCCTGTCATTGGCAATTCCTCAAGTATCATTATGCTTAAATCATGATCTGCCAGAAAACACTAAAATAAAATGAGCAAATTTGCTCATGCAGTATATAAAATGGAATCTAAGATTTTAATTCAACTGGAGTCATCCAAAAAGCATAGTGATTATTTTGCATGGCTATTCATGCATTTATATTAATACTCTGGGGATATCATTGCTTTAAAACAGGTAAGAAAGTCTCTTGCTTATTGTCATGTCAAAAACTAAGCCAAAGAGATATTAAACTAACAATATTTAACTTTAGACCACATTTTGAATGAGAAATTTTTCTAAACATTTTAATTTCATTCAAATCCTTGTGACAACAAATGAGGTAGATACTTTATTATTCCTATTGATGGTACCAAGGTCACATGGCTGCCAAACTGAGGGGCTTGGGTCAAATCCTTGCAATCTGATCCCAGAAACAATGCTCTTGTCTAATATACTACACTGTCTTTTTACATCCTAGAAAGATATCAAATAGAAATAACAGATACCCTTCTATTTTTGTTTTTGTTGATAATAAAATTAAGAATAAAGTAATTTGTTTAAGTTAACTTGATAGCAATAAGCTAAAGAGTCTCCTTTCTAGGTGAACTGTGGAAATTTCAGCCTGGTTCTGTGTGTGTGTGTGTGTGTGTGTGTGTGTTCTACAATGCAACAAAATGTGATAAAGATGAGGAAAAAGAGAATAAAGGATTTAACCTAGTATGATCAGAGTTCTTTGAAGATCTTCCAAGATGAACTATATTTAGGCAAATACAATTATAAGATTTCTATGTGTAGTCTTCAAATCCTGTTATATCTTATTTGTTGTTGTCATTTATCAGATATTTTATCATATAACTAAAGAATTCTGTCTCTATGATAAAAGCAAGTATTCAGTATATTCACAGGATGAACTATATTTTATGATATTCTAACCTTCCTCATATTAATATATTAATATCATGTGCCTACCATGAAAGTCATACTGTGTTGACACAAAGGTTATTGAGCTTTCTAAGACAACCAGCTAGTTCTGACAAAATATACTGCCTGTAATTTTCACAGTGGTCATCTTTCATAATTCCATAGGAAAATCTAGTCATAGAAATGCATCTTCTGTCTCTGTAGACATTGTTCATATCCTATCAAATCAAATCAATATCTTTTTCACAATCTGTCAGTTGTAAAGCTATGCTTTTTTTTAAGTTTTTGTTTTGAAAGCTCCTATGTCAGTTATTCAACTGGTCAAACATCCTGCCTACTAGATATTCTCCATTTAAAATTATTCTACCAGAAATTGATAATGAAAGTTATTCATTCTTGATATGTTCCTATATTATGTACATTCTCTTCATCCTAGTCTTCTATCTTTCCAAAGAAGCATGATTTTCAATATTTATATGTCATATTACTTTATTGTTGAGACAAATAGTCAAATGAAGTATGAAATAAATAAAATGAAATTTTATGTAACAAACATGAAAAATAATCCCTATTCATTATATCAGCTACTTTTCATTGAATTTAATTGTTACAAATTACATAAATTATTAAATCAGTTGTGTGATCTTAAATTCCAAGTATTACTACTCAATACTTCTTTCCTAGATTCCAAAATTGCTGTGAAATACTTCAACATTAGGTAAAACCTATGCCACTAAGAATTTGATGCATGCTGCATATACCATATTTTCTATCTCAGTACTTCACTATTCCTAACCTTGCTTCACAGAGGAATCAAGGTAGCTTAAAGAACACACACACACAAAATGATGGCACATAGAAAGAAACAAAAATTTTACACCAAAACCAAAATACTGGCCCTGAAATAAGATCCATTTCAAAAAATGTAGATGAAGGACTCCATATAATTGCTATAGTTCAACTTTACAGTAAATTCTGAATTTCTTGGGAACCTATATGAAATATACTCTACTATACAGGGTTCTCATAGGAGAGCACTGAGTGAACAGCAGCAACTGTGCAGCAACTTGGAAGAACGAATTGAACATCACTACATTTTACAGTTTAGAGATCTTCAATATAAAACATCCTGCAACAACATCAGCACTCAGCACACTAAAAAGATTATTCACAAGTTATCAAGAGATAAAGAAAGTTATTCCTAAGTGAGTAATTCTCCTTGGAGCATTTTAAAATTTGTGGAGGTGAGAGAGGCATTACTGGTGTTTTGTAGAAAGAAGCTAGGGATGGCAAACATGCTCCAATGTGTATAACAGTCTTGCACAATAAAGAATTATCTAGAAATCTACCTGACTTACAAATGCCCTGCTAGACATTCACCTGGATGGGACATATATTTATAAGTATTTGAGCTTAGAAACAAACCCTATTTTAAATAAAAATACAAAGTATTTCTTTCAGAATTTATTATGCCTAGAAGGTAACTACTGATAAATCAATAGAAAAAATTATTTGTTTGGTTTGGAAATGTATCAAGAACTATTTTTCTATTTTGGGAAAATCACATCACCACGTCAAAACTACTTGAATTGCCAAGCTCAAATTTGCACCAGTCTGCTTCTGTACCTGCCCATTTCCCCTGGTTCCTGGCTCAGTGAGTAGGTAAGGGTGTGTTTTCTTCATTATACTTTCCAGTGTAGTCCTTTTTATCCTACATAAATTTAAATCTTAAGAATTTATATCGTAATTTTCTAGGAAATGATCCTATTCAATTTCTCATTTATAAGAAAACCATTACTGTGTATCTTCAATGTTCACTCATAACAACACCTGTCACAAGTTTAATTAAATCTGAAAATAAATCTGCCATGTTTTCTTTTTAAATTTTTTTTCTCAACTCTGGGCAAATATGGAGTTGTTCATATCCAATTTTAAAATTGGAATGTTTGGTTAGAAAATGAAAGAAAGTATAAATCTTTGACATGGGCATGCACAGATATTTTCAGTAAGTGTATTGACATAATAATGACAATGAAACTTTCTTTGGGAGGAAGGTTTCCTGTGCTGCTATATATATAGTGATTATATTTAGAAACTAGGGTAAAAGCAGGTACCCAGTAGGGATTTCCAGCAACTGAGCCTTGGAAAAATAACTGGGTTGACTGTTCAACCCAGTCAAACACTTACAAAGGCAGAGAAGGCAAATACATATACTATTCAATCATATATCAAATGCTTTTTATTTTTTAAGTAAAAAAATGACTCCATTTCTGGATCAAAGAATCAACCAACAACTTTTTTTTTTTTTTTGCGGTATGCAGGCTTCTCACTGTTGTGGCCTCTCCCATTGCGGAGCACAGGCTCTGGACGCGCAGGCTCAGCGGCCATGGCTCACGGGCCTAGCCACTCCGTGGCATGTGGGATCTTCCTGGACTGGGGCACACACACATGTCCCCTGCATCGGCAGGCAGACTCTCAACCACTGCGCCACCAGGGAAGCCCGAAATAAACTCATTTTTTACTTTTGTTTTATATCTTCCTGGCTTATTCACTACACATAAAGCCACACACTCCTCATACACATGCACACATGCATTAACACATTTATATACAAGGAAATGATACTATATGCATTAATGTGAATAGCACTTTGTAATGTAAATTTAAAATCATACTCTGAAAATTCTCATATTGCCACACAATATGTGTTGATTATATCTAATTAATAATAATTATTATTAATAATATATCTAATTAAATTAATTAATAAACTAAAATAACATGGTTCAGTGTTTCCAAAAACAACAACATTAGTTTTTACAAAATGATGTAATTTAGAATTTCCACAAGAAAACAGTAGGTGACACAATCTTGAAGCTCTCTTAAGGATGGGAATAGTTTGTGGATCTACTAGCCAGAGTTGAATGACATCTTAATACATGAGGCAGTGGTTAGAAGGGCATTGCTTTAGTAGTTAAGCCAAATTAGTCCTACATTAGTAACTAATCTGAATCTTCCCTAAAGAAGCTTTAAGACAAGTCTTAAAACAACCAAATTAATTCCAAGCAATTTCAGTGTATATCAAAACAACCTCAACCGTATTAAAGGGATAGAACAAAATTCAGTGGTCAACAATGTAAAATCACAATGTTTGGCAATTGTTGAAAAATTATCAGGCAAGAAGGAAGCAGGAAAATATGACCTAGAGAAATATAAAAATAACATAGGTGATGATATTAGCAGACAGGGACATTAAACCAGCTCATATACACAGACTATGTATGTTCAGTGAGGTAGAGGAAAAATTTTATTATGATGAGAAAAAATGTAAAAAAGACCTTAGTACACATTTCAAATTATAAAACATAATTTCTGAAATAAAAAAGAATGAAAAGAATGAATAGCATATTTGAAACTACAGGACATATTTCAGTAAAATAGAAGAGAGAACATTAAAAATAAAACCAACAAATAGTCAAAAGACTAAAAACAGTGTAATCCCCAGATACCTGTGGGCAATATTGATCATTCTAACACTTGTTTATTTGGAATCCCTAAGAGGAGAAGAGAGAGGGCAGAAAATTTACTTAACAAATTCATGACCATAAAATAAAGAAAAAAAACCCTTCAAATTAAATGAAAATTATAGTCTCATAGATCCAATATTTCAATAAACACCAATAACAAAAAAATTAACTCAAAATTAAAGATTTGAACATAAGACCTGAAACCATAAAACCCTTAGAAGGAAACACAGGTGGCAAGCTTCATGACATAGGTCTTGGGAATGGTTTTTTGAATCTGATACCAAAAGCAAAAGAACAAAAACAAAAATAAATATGCAAAATGACATCATACTAAAAAATCTGCACAGCAAAGTAACAAAATTTAAAGGCCACCTACTGAATGGGAAAAATATTTTCAAATCATATATCTGATAAGGGACTACTGTCAAAAATATATATGGGACTCATACAAAATAGCAAAAGAAACTAAACAATCCAATTTAAAAATGGGCAGAAGATCTGAATAGACAGTTTTCCAAAAAAGATATACAGATGGGCAACAGACACATGAAAAGATGCTCAATATCGCTAATCATCAGGGAAACATAAATCAAAATGAGATATCACCTCGTATCTGTTAGAATGGCTATTATCAAAACGATAAGAAATAACAAGTGCTGGTGAGAATGTGGAAAAAAGGGAAACCTGTGCACTGTTGGTGGGAAAGTAAATTGGTGTAGCCAACATAGAAAACAGGATGGAGGTTCCTCAAATAAATTAAGAACAGGATTACCATATGATCCACTGATTCTACTTTTGAGTATTTATCTGAAAAAAAAAGAACACACTAACCAGAAAAGACACATGCACCGCTATGTTCATTTCAACATTACTAAAAATAGTCAAGATATGAAAACAACCTAAGTGTCCATCAATAGATGAATGGATAAAGAATTCATGAATGTTGCAAGAGAGAGAAATGTCACATCTGAGAACCCACTTGAGTCCCTGGGATAGACCACCAAGTGAGGGTCCTTGGCTTTGAGCAGGAAAGAATTCAAGAGGGAGTCAAAGTGAAAGCAGGTTTATTCAGAGAGATACACAATCCACAGGCAGAATGTGGACCTTCCCAGAAAATGAGAGCAGCCCCAAGGCATGGGACTGTTGATTTTTATGGGCTGAGTAATTTCATACGCTAATTAGTGGGAGGAATATTCTTGGTTTTGGGGGGAAAGGTAGGGATTTCTAGGAATTAGGACACTGCCCACTTTTTGGCCTTTTATGGTCCACGTGGGAACTGTCATGGTGGAAGAGAGAGTGATTTTTAGTATTATAATGAGGGTATAATGAGCTAAAGGTCAATGACCAGACTATTCTCAAGACCACATTGGTTTCAGCAGGTTCCAGTCAGTTTTTATCACATCCTAACAGGTGCTCCCCTTCTTCATTTACCTAGCAGTTGTGGCCTGCCCCTTCCCCTTCTGTCTCAAAAGCATGTTCTGATAGTCGGTTTCATGTGGCAACTTGACCTTGCCAGCTATTTGGTCAAACGTCATACCATGTGTGTCTGTGAGGGTGTTTTGGATGAGATTAACAGTTGAATCAGTAGACAAAATAAAACAGATTTCCCTCCCTACTGTGGGTGGTGCTAATTCAGTTAATTGCAAGTCTAAATAGAATAAAAAGATTAAGAAAAAAAACTCTTTGGCTTGACTTGTTGAGATGGGACATTGGTTTTTTGCCCTTGAGTGGAACATACGTCATCAGCTCTCCCAGTTCTCAAGCCCTCAGTCTCAACTGGAAATTACACTATTGGCTTTCCTGGTTCTAAGGCCTACAGACTCAGACTGGAACCAGCTCTCCCGGTTCTCAGATTTTTGAATAAAAACTGGAACTTACACCATTGGCTGCCCTTGGGTGTCTAGCTTGCTGACTTCACATCTTGGGATTTATCAGCCTCCATAGTCATATGATACAATTCCTTACAATAAATATTTCTATCATCTATCTATCTATCTATCTATCATCTCTCTAGTGTGTGTGTGTGTGTGTGTGTGTGTGTGTGTGTGTGTGTGTATCATCATATATATCCTATTGGTTTTGTTTCTCTAGGGTACCCTGACCAATATAGATTTTGGTACTAAGAGTGGTGCTATAGGAATAGAATTTCAAGGATGAGTTTTCTCCATTAGTTCTGGGATTTCTGGAATTGGCTTTAAAATTGGACTCTGATAGTCAATAACAACATCTGGCAATAGAGACACAAAATATTACCACCAATGGTCCTAATCAATCACTTATAAGAAGCAAGAAGCTGGATGACTGTGATTATTATACCTTCAAACATTTTTGAAAAATTTATGAATATAATGAAATTGGCTGGTTGCTCCTAATACCACTGAAAAGTAGGGAAAGAAATGGATGAGTTCATGGCTTCAAAGTCCCAGCTCAAGTGCCACATAAGTGATATGATAGTTTCTGTATTTGCCTTGAAGGAGACCTTCATTTCCTGTAGCCACAGGGCTGAGATTGCTGGAAATAAAATTGAGAATCTCATCCTGTGATTGGCTGACTTACAGTCCAATTTGAACTTCCAATCTCATAGGGAGTCTACTGTTAATGTGAGGGCATTGACTGGGAAGATGTGAGATCCTTAAAGTTGGAACAGGGACACGTAGGGAGACCCTGATGAATCTAGGGACACTGAGCCCTTAAATTCTGCTGAGCCATTTCTGCCAGTAAAAGAGGCCTCCCAAGACCAGTGGGAGTGGCCTCACCACTCCCATCTGAGATTAACCATGCATTGCCTGAAGAAACTGTAATGGCCTCTCAGGAGGCAGTTGCTGAGCAAGGCAATGTTGAGTCTCCACAGGAAACACCCCCACTACCCCTAGAGACCTATAATTAATCTCAAGCCCTGGTAGGTCCTAAGGATGAAGTAAAGAGTGTGACTCATCAGAGATGCACTATACTCCAAAAGACCTACTTGAGTTTTCTAATTGAATCAGACAGAAATATGGGGAACATGTGTGAGAATGGATATTAAAGATGTGGGATAATGGTGGGAGAAAAATAAAATTGAATAAGGTTGAGTTTACTGATACGGGTTCAATAAGCAGACAGTCTGCATTTAATGTTGCAGCTCAGGAGAGAGAAAGGACTCTAACTGGTTGGTTGGTTGGTTGGTTGGTTAGTTGGTTGGTTAGAATATGACCAAAAGGGGACCAAAAAAAGTGAGCAAGTTGGAAATACCAGACCTACCTTGATTTAATATAGTGGAAGGAATTCAGTGGCTCAGGGAGATAGAAATATTAGAGTAGGTTTGTCATTTAAGACCTACTCACCCACACTGGAAGGGTCTAGAAGATTTGCCTTTCACTAATACTGTGAGAAAAACATTTGTGAGAGGAATTCCAGAATCCTTGAAGAGCTCTTTGATTACTCCTCTCTGTAGGTGAGATCTTACAGTGTGAACTACAGTCAGTGAATTGGGAAACCTAAATGAAATGGAAGTAATTGGACCTAGGGGTCCAAGAGGAACCAAGTGGCAGGGGCCAAGTGGGAGCACTCAACCACTAAAGACAAAGTGGACATGTAATAGACAGCAGAGTCAAAGCATCAATATGAAAAGTCTGAAGGGCTGAAGGGAGTAATTTCCAAAATATGCAAGTAGCTAATACAACTCAACAATAAATAAACAAACAACCCAACTGAAAAATGGGTAGAAGACCTAAATAGACATTTTTCCAAAGAACACATACAGATGGCCAATGGGCACATGAAAAGATGCTCAATATCACTAATTATTAGAGAAATGCAAATCAAAACTACAATGAGGTACCACCTCACACGGGTCAGAATGGTCATCATTAAAAAATCTACAATAACCAGTGCTGGAGAGGGTGTGGAAAAAAAGGGAACCCACCTATACTGTTGGTGGGAATGTAAATTGGAGCAGCCACTATTGAGAACAGCATGGAGGTTCCTCAAAAAACTAAAAATAGAGTTGTCATATGATCCAGCAATCTCACTTCTAAGCATATATCCAGACAAAATGATAATTCAAAAAGATACATGCACCCCTATGTTCATAGCAGCACTATTCACAATAGCCAAGACAAGGAAACAACCTAACTGTCCAGTGACAGATGAATGGATAAAGAAGATGTAGTATAGGTATATACATTGGAATACTACCCAGCCATAAAAAGGAATGAAATAATGCCATTTGCAGCAACATGGATACAACTAGAGATTATCATACTAAGTGAAGTAAGTCAGAGAGAGAAAAACAAATGCCATATGATATCACTTATATGTGGAATCTAAAATATGACACAAATGAACTGATCTACAAAACAGAAACAGACTCATGGACATAGAAAATAGACTTGTAGTTGCCAAGGGGAGGGGAGTGATGGATTGGGAGTTTGGGATTAGCAGATGCAAACTATTATATAGAGAATGGATAAACAACAAGGTCTTATTGTATAACATAGGGAACCATATTCAATATCCTGTGATAAACCATAATGGAAAAGAATATGAAAAAGAATGTGTATATACAATATATATATATATATATGTGTGTGTGTGTGTGTGTGTGTGTGTGTATAATTGAATCACTTTGCTGTACAACAGAAATTAACGCAACATTATAAATAAATTGCCTTTCAGCTCCCCAAGATATTACACTGGCACATTACATTGATGGCGCTATGCTAGTTGAACCTAGAGAGCAAATAGCAGCAATTACTCTAGACTTATTGGTAAGACATTTGCACGTGAGAGAGTGGGAAATAAATTTGACAAAAGTTCAGAGGGCTTCTACCTCAGCTAAATGTCTACAGGCCCACTAGTGCGCGACATGTTGAGATAAACCTTTTAAGGTGAAGGACAAGTTTTTGCATCTGGCCTCTCCTAACAACAACAACAAAGTCACCACAACTAACAGGACTGCTTTGGATTTTGAAGCAACATATGCCTCATTAGGGTGCATTACTCTGGCCCATTTACTTAGTGAACCTAAAAGCTGCTAGTTTTGAGTGGGACCCAGAACAAGAGAAGGCTCTGTACCAGGTTCAGGTTGCTGGGCAAGCTGCTCTGCTACTCATGCCATATGAACCAGCAGATCCAGTGGTGCTTGAAGGGTAACTGGCAGATAGGGCTGCTGTCCGGAGCCTTTGGCAGGCCCCTTTAGGTAGGTTAATCATAGTTCAGGTACTTAGGATTTTGAAACAACACCCTGTCATCCTCTGCTGATAACTGTTCTCCTTTCAAGAAAGAGCTCTTGGTCTGCTACTGGGCCTTAACAGAGACTAAAAAGCTAACCACAGGCCAAACTGTATCAGTACAATTTGGTTTTATTTCTCTGGAGAACCCTGACCAACACACATGTCCACAATAAGATTTGTATTCCAATATTCAAAGCAACATTATTTAAACTAGCCAAAAATTGGAAGCAATCAACCAGTGGATTAATAAACCAATAGTGGTATATCAATACAGTAAGATACTACTTAGCATTGAAAGAAGTGAATGGTGAATACATGTGACAATCCCGATGAATCTCAAAAGCATTTTGTTCAGGGAAAGAAGCCAGACGTAAAAGCTTATGTACCACGTGACTCCATTTATATGACATTCTGGAAAATGCAAGACTATAGGAAGAAATCAGTTCAGTGGTTGTCATGGGCTATGATTAGGGGAATGGATTGACTACAGGGCAGTATGGTAGGACCTTTTGGAATAATAAAAATGTTCTATATCTTGATTGTGGAGGTGGTTACATAACTTTTTAACTTTCTCAAAATTCTTTGAATCATACACCTAAATTGATAAATTTCACCTCAAGGTGAGTTTAAAAATAAAAAGAAATTGAATTTTAGTCTCCAGATTTCACATAGAAAAGAACAAGCAAAGACTCCAGTGTAAACTAACCATTAAAGATTTTTAAATTTAAATAGTTAGGGACTTTTAAAAATATCCTCTAAAAATTTCAGTAATAGCAATTCACCAAAAAATCGTTGCCATTTATCTGTAGCTATATTTTCATCATTTTTAAGGATAGTATTTAAAAGTGAAAACAGATCTCTTTTTGAGTAAATTACCAAAAATGACTTTAAAAATCTAAGTAAGAGATGATCATTGTATGAAGTGAAATTGCTTCAGTCTGGTGCTCACTCAGAGCAGGTAACGTCAAATCTTATGAACTCCAACTTCCTAACAAAAGTCAAATTTTGCAGCGTGGGTGGAGTCAGTCTACAGGGGAAAAAAAAGATTATTTGATATGTACTTTGGCAAGATGTAGGTAGCATTCTAGAATAACACTATCTATAAAACTAGTTGGCAGCATTTATAAGAAAAAGTTTGCCATTTAAAATTGTTATACATTTATTTTAAAAATGGCTATAACAGAATGTAATATAGCTTGTCTTTCAGAAATTGCCCAACAGATGCTTTCTATTTATATTTTGTTCAAATACAATACTTCATTCATTCTTAATTAAATGTTTATATGGCTCAAATTTAGGTTAAGTTGAAATTATGTGTTTTATTTGAATTCTGAGAGCAGGCAATGCCCTGTACCACCACGGCATAAGGTAAAAGGCAAATTCTGCAAAATATTTTCTAGTGAAATAAACCTTTGTGTTCTGCACAGAGCATTTTATTAGCACTTATTAATACTATGCTCAGCAATTAAATTCTATATTTTTGTGAGCATTATAAAAGCTATAAAGATTATTTTAAACCTGTCTTCAACAAAAGGTTACTTTTATATGTAATTGTGGACACTTAAACAATGAAAGTTCTAGAACATTAGACAAAATTTCCATACCATGACACAGACTCATTCTGAATTTTCAAAACTTTTAACTCAGAAGGAATAATTTGGGGAAAGTTATGAATACTCATTTTTTTAAAGTTTCATGGCAATGTAAGTATACGGAACTCTAATAAATAGCACTTCCTGAGAATTTGAGGTGAGTTTGAGGGGAGGGGGAAATAAAAACAAATAGTGGACATAGCCATGAGGTTCCCCATAATAAATTTCGTTAGGAAATTTAGTTTTTTAAATGGACCCTCAGAGTTTGTCCAGACATGCATACAGTACTTCCATTCTAGTAACTTTGGAAGATATTTTTGTACACCTTGCTGAGCCACCAATGTATGCTGTGGTGTTTCAAGGTAAAGAAATATATGGTGAGTATTTTAACCATCTTCTTGTCAGAATTGCAAATGGGTTTTCTTTTCTGAGAAAAGAATAAACAAAACATGGAGAAATATTAGAATGGCAAAGATCAGTGCCATAGGGGTGTGATTGTGTGTGGCATGTTCAATCCCACAGCTCAGAAAAGCAATGGGTTTAGCATATATCACCCTATTAGGAAAAGCACTCTTTTTCATTAACATTCACTGACATTGTTATGTATTTACTTTTATGTGATAAGATCTGTTATTGCAGTCTTTACTGAATATTACTATAACTATCTGAAAAAAATAATATTTAGAAAATATGTATGTTTTGATCTTTATGTTCTAATGATTGGATGGACACATTTATGACTGATTAGAAACAGGGAAACCAATCTACTCCCTCTCATTCTCCCTCTCTCTTTCTCATATGTGTGTGTGTGTGTGTGTGTGTGTTCTATAGAAACATACAAGCAAATAAGTTACATGTAATGGGAGACTTTTAACGAAAGAAGGAAGGTCTCCAATCTAAAGTTGTTTTTTAAGGGCAAAATTCTCAGAGATCTGTGGGGCAAGAGTGAGCTGCACATGCTGCTGAAATGGTGAAGCATAATACAACTCACAAGATCAGAAGGACTTTATGCTAAAGTTAATCTGGGTGATAAGCTACGGCAAACATCACTTGAAGAATTTACAACAAACGAACAAAAACGATGAAAGTAAAATGATTACTGCTTTGATAGAAGGTCAAAATGAAATCATATTTCATTTGGCAATTACTCTCATACAATGAATCTTCAGACTCTTTATAGATAATTTTGAGTCTATCTTTCAAAACAAACTAAAAATAAGTCAGTAAACAAAATGCTATGTTATTTATTATTATCAGCTAAAAATAGAAGTGTATAAAACTTACTTCCAAAAATATTGCTTCTTAAATTGATGTTTTCGTTGAAAATTTTCAGAGTAAAAAGGACCAGGTGCTTATGTGATAATGTTTCTACTTATTATGAACAAAAAAATGACAGAACCTTTGGGTAGTGGTTTAGAGTGAGAGGTTGACTGGAGAGAAACTACACCTTAAGAAATGTTAAACTTTTGTTAGTAGCCCCAGATACTTTTCCAAACAGAATTTAACCATTGTTTTTTCCCAATGTGATGGCAGAAAAAATATTCCCTCAGCCATTCTTCTAATTTCTTTTAATATTGGACCTCTGTAGTATTATGATGGGAGTTTCTTAGCTGTTTATAAATACTCCAAATTATTTTTCTAACTAATTTTTTTCCCGAAAATAATTTTTCCTTTAAAAAACATGTGATTTATTGTTGCTAGTTTTTTTTCTTCTTCTTCTTCTTCTTCTCTGGGCTAATGAAAAAGAAAAGGGAAATTAGAATAATTCAAATATCCTCTAATTAGAGATTAGAAAAGTTTTTCTTCAAGATTGTATGCATTTTCCTTATGGGCTTCTTTTAATGTCAGCATTTTTAAATTTATTTTTCTTTATGTGAACCTTTAATCAAAAAAAAAATCCATCCTAATTTAAAAAATAGACAATATGTAATTTAGAATTACTTTAAATTGTCCACTTAAAATTACTTGTACTTCCCATAGATTTTATTAGTGAAAGAAAAATAAAACATATGTCCAAAAGAAATTGACAGAAAAAAATGCAGAAAAATTGACCAGGTCCTGGGATTACTAGAAGGTAACATTTGGGGAAATAATGGTTTCCAGACAGAATATTAGCCTACTACCATTTTGGAAAGAGGAAGGAAAGAAAAAATATTTGTAGTATATGGTTGAATGCATAAAAATATCAAGAATTGTGTCATGTCGGATGTTGTTCTGTTTAGTTATGGTCATACAGCAAACACGGGACTCCAAAATTTAGAGGCTTAAAACAATGAAAATCATTTTGGTTTTGCTTATGGTTTCTGCAGGAAGAGCTTGGCTGAGTTCTCTGGCTCAGGGTCTCTCACATGGTAGCAGTCAGATGAGTTCTGAAGCTGGGACAGTGGAGGGGGATGTGGAGGACCTGGAGTCTGTGCAGGCCCCTCTTTCCCTTCCTCTCATCTCAGGGCTTCTCCACACAGTCTCTCTGTGGGGGCTGGTTTGGACTTTCTCACATTGTAGCCCACTGGGCCATCAGACTCCTCACGTGGCAACTAAGGGCTCCAGTGTGAGTATGCTGGTAAACAACATGGCAGCTGTGTGGCCTTTTATGACCTGCCCTGAGAAGACACCTAGCATCTCTCCCACTGTACTCCAGTGGTGGAAATAGTCACAAAAGCCTGCCTAGTTCTAAGTGTCACCCTAACACTGTAAGAAGAGCAAGTGGGATGGCAGACATCATTGAGGTTCTCTTGGGAAAATACAACTTTATTAAAAATTTATTTTGTTTTATTAAAACTGATGTCAATTAATAAAATATTTTACTTGGATCTAAAAGTAATTGAAGAAGTAAAGAAAAACTAATCTAAGTAGAAGAAAATATATGTCAAAGAACCACAAACATATCCTAATAGACTATATATTTTAAAAAATCAAGAATACAAAGAGACTTCCTGGGCAGTATGCTAGGTCAGTATGTCTTAACTAGTATTCATATTTTCATTTGACATTCTTCCTTCAACAATTATGATAACTATTGATTGCTGAAGAAACTGTATATTATAGCCACAGGACAACTTTTACACACATCTTTGTTCAGCCCTCACTGCTTCCTTATAAAGTAAGGTTTTCCATGTTTATAAAATAAGAAAAAGGAGGGTCAGGCAATTCCTTTTTCCTATAAAGAAACAGAATGCCTCAGGCTAGAGCTTTTGGTAAACAACAATATCTATATAAACGATTATATTTCTATCCTTTTCATGATATTTATTTTTTGTCGTATTAGTGGGGAGTGATATTAGTCTTCTATGATCTAATAAAGTGTACATTAAAACCTTTAGGCCTCAAACAAGTCAACTAAAAGGAAGATAGTAAATAAATGATAGCTAATGTGGTAGGTATGTGTGCAAAACATGTGAAGAAGCAGTAGCCTGACTGAAGTTCAGGATACCCTGCTGTCTTACACACTATTAGAAAAAAGTCTTAAAGCATTTCCAAACATGACCATTTTTTGTCAAGTCACATTTTATACTTTTGCTTAACCCTCTATCCTAAGATGTTGCACACTTATCATTAAGTGTTTCCCACTGTCTTCCCTCTTTAGCAATGGCAAATGCAACATCTACCCTGCAACCTGGAGATAGGTGGATGGAACCTTCTTAGACTTCTATAATTACAGTGAATTGTGATCTCCAGAAGGACTGCCAGGAAATAGAGAGGTCAAGTACCATGCTTACACTTCTCTCATTTGGCAAGCTCCCAAAAGCCAGAGACCATCACTAATTTAGCAGTCATAGATTTGAGATTAAAATGAGAAAAAAAAAGGAGAGGGGGGAAAAAAGAAAAAATGTGGATTGTTCCTAGGATGATCCCTATTTTATAAAATGATATTAGTAGTAATGATACATTTAAAACAACAAATAAATAATTCCTATCGTCTTCTTGCCAAGGAGCCAGTTGGCTTGAAAAAGAGTTAGCTATCCCTTTGTATAATAATTACGTTCACTTTTACTTTCAGAAGAAAATTGCTTATTATATTAGTTTTAGGAATTATCAAGGATTATAGCATTACATGTCTTAAATCATATTTATTTTAAGGATGATTGACATACACATTAGTTTTCATTGTAAAGAGGTTAATTGAAATAATCTCTGAAACCTACAAAAGTGAACACCACTTTTGGGTGTTCGCGCCATAAAATGCCCCAAGTTTTCACAATCACCACAACTATATAGATGATACACCTTTCTCTGAGTCCCTCATATTTAGAATATGAAAAGATAGAAATTACCCGATTGAAAACAAAGTCAGATTGAGGTCTTACTGAAATTTTTTGTCATGTTACAGTGTTAAACATTGGGTCTTAAATTTGATGTAAATTATTCCAATTCTTCTTTTAGAAAAGAACAATAATGACAAAACACCTAAGTGTTAGAAAAATGTGAATTACCAACTTATCAGTGTAGCAAAAAATTATTTTAAGGAAATTTATAGATAATTCTAAGTAAAAGTTTTTGAGTTCACATTGAGCATATTTATTCCTACCACACCTCATCCCCATAACAGAGAACACATGAGATGTCAAAACATCTAAAGTAAAAGGGATTTAAATAGTCTAAAAATATGTATGTGCAAGATATACTGCACACATATCACATGGAGCATTTATAAACTATCCTCCCATTGTACATCCCAAAATGTTTACAGGTTATCATTGTAAGAGAGTCTTTAATATACAGTACATAGGGGGTCAATAAATTATTTTCCTAAGCTTTGTAAATTGCTTTAAAAAAATCCACCATGAAAGACCAGATGGCTCAACAGATTGGCAATTTATGAGCTAACTTTAATCTCTCACTGGACAAAATGACTAAAGGTCATTGTCATCTGCCATCTGCCATGTGGCATGTGAACAATGAAGTGGTGGGCTTAGTCTTGTTACCATAGACAGGTGCCTATACCATAGAAAAGATGAGCCTCATTCCACTTGGAAATAATTTATTTACAAGTTCAAAGAAAGACCTTTGCTAAATGTTGAAAGCTGAGTTTCCTGACTAGAGCTGAAAAATATCTCCAGGTTAAATTTAATAGAAACTGAGAGACTAATAAAATTGATTTCTAATCTTTCTATTTCAAAAGAGGCTATCTATCTCCCCACATATTTTCATGACATTGAGTCATATCTTCAGAATTAGAAGTTATTATTCACCTTTAGATCTTTTAAATTTGTAGAACACTTTGCAAAATAATTGTGTATAGACACTAGATTTATACTTAAAAATCATTAAGTATCAATAATATGCATGGCATAAAATATACTATTTTAAATTTAAAATTTTTATTTCTAAATATACATATATATAAGTAATTGAGATTTTTAACTATATATGATAAGAAGAGAGAAGAAAGAATGCATGTTTTGGAAAGAGTGAGTGTGAGAAAAAAAGAGAGAGAGAGACTTGGCAGAAAAAACTTTATAAGCATAATCTTGTTACCCAAACTTGAAAAACTCAGATATTTAAATACATTTACCAACATCTGACTTTTTATGCTATAGTTAAAAACAATAACCCTAAATATCAATTATTGGGAAAAATCTGGCTAATGTTTAAAAAAATGTTGAGTAGAAAATTTGTGGTTAGGATTTGTTTCTTTGTCTGTTATTCATTTTTCCTTGAACACAGAGTGATTAAAATTTGCATGCATTGAGGCATCTTTGCTCCATTAACATCTTGCCAAAAGTGGGGTTCTGGTGATTCTGGAGAAGATATTAGGGGAGGCAGAGTCAGCATACTTAAATAACTTTGAA
This sequence comes from Mesoplodon densirostris, assembly GCF_025265405.1. Taxonomy (NCBI): domain Eukaryota; kingdom Metazoa; phylum Chordata; class Mammalia; order Artiodactyla; family Ziphiidae; genus Mesoplodon; species Mesoplodon densirostris. Next base: position 91,735,781 of record NC_082661.1, read on the forward strand.
CCACAGAGTTTGGAAATTACTCACTTTTAATCTTTCTGATTAAATAATGGGGAAACTCTAGTATCCCTCTAAGCACATGCTAATCCCCTTAACAGAGCAAACAGTAGGGCACAGAAGTTACCATGCTGACAAAGCAAATGAATACAGCAAAAATTTCAGAGATTGTGGTATTTTAATTTTATTTTTATTTATTTCCACAGCTATTTTTAATTAATCATACCTCTTACAGATTTTTCATTTGCTCTTATGGTATAATTTTTTTTTAGTTAAAACTGTTTAAATTGTTAAATATACTCAGTTTAAAGTCAAGTAGTGCTCCTCAGATATGGGAAAAGTCAATAAGGAGATAGTACAATGTTTTAAGTTTATGTAGATAGCATACTAATTTGTTTCATTATATACTTACAAAATATATTTGCATTATTTCATAATTCAAACAATGTGCAATCACAGATTTTAATAAATATATTTTAAATTATGTCATCCTTTGCCAGTTTTCAAAATATATAGACTTTTTTTCCCCTTCAGCTCTAACCTCATTTTCTAGATCAACAGACTCTATTTTAATCTCAGGCAGGTGATCCGTTAGGTGTTCTAGACTGATTTTGAGATCTCTGTAAATAGTCTGTTGTTACTTTTCCACTATTATCCTGCTAATCTAGTCTGATAAATTAATGTTTAACTTGTTCCTGCAACCTTAATACTTAACTTTTGCTAAGAATTAACAATAACTTTTGCTTTTCCTGTTAGGAAGGGTAACAGTTTCCTTATTGTAATTATTAATCACAATTATTAATTACAATGAATTATTCCTTAATTCACTGTAATTGAGTTAATGTCTGGATTCCGTGTTGAATGTCATGGTTGCTAAGCATCTGGTAGTCCTATCTGACAGTTACTGCTACCTGCTGACAAACTTCTCTGATACCAATCAACTCCCTGTCTGTGGATTTTGAAATATTACATTTTTATGCAATTTTATGCCCTGTCTCTCTATTGGTGTTGGAACATTCTTAATATTAGTGGATAGACTCCTAATAGCAGTTGTGTTCTTTAGATCGCAACCCTTCCATATTCTTCCTAAAAGATAGACCTACAGTGGTTTCCCTATTTCCTACAATCAGAAGGACCCACACTCACTACCTTACATTTTTCCTTCACTTGACTAAGCTTCTTGGTATCTTCAGTTATGAAACAGGCAATAAATACTATGCTTAAAAGTATGAAGTATTTTATTATTTACCTTATTCACATATATTCATACTATAGTCACTTTTCAAAATGTAAATAGAGTTACCTGCTCTGATGAATACAAACTAGGGTAATGTAATAGAAAGGAGGGGGAAGACAGGGAGAAAATGATTTAACTAGGGTGGTCCTATGGAAATGATGATTTGTGTAATACTTTTTCAGGCAATGAAGAACTTCAAGGAAAATAGGCTTCATGCATATTCAAACGAGTGCAACCAAAATTTTAGGGAAGGCAAGTAAAGTTATTTGGTCCTTTACCAGAAAAAAAGTAAATATGACAAGGTTTCTGCACACCAAATATTTACAAGCTAATAGGGTTATCAAGACACATTAGTAGAAAATGATCAATATCTTAAGATAATGTCCAACAAATTATTTATAAACATATAAACTTACTTTCACAAATGCATAATTTGAGTTTAAAAAAATAGGTTAAAAGAAAGTACAAAAGACTAAGGCAGTACAGAGGAAGAGGCTACATCCTACTAGAGAGAATAAGGAACTGTTCACATACAGATTAGTTCTAAGTAGAGAGACACAGAACAAAGATAAGGCAAGAGAATACACAGGAGGTAATTACTAGAGGTGAAGAAAAATAAAAGCATAAATTCTGTCCAGAAAGTTTTAAGTAAACTTGGAAAGAAAAAGAAAAGATCAAGTGGTAGAATATGTGAATTAAGCAAAGCAAATTAGGTTTTATCATTAGTGCTTTGAAGAGGTACTGCATGTATACATTATATACATATTGATTTTAGATTCACATAAAAATGTACATACATTGAGATGATCAGATGACTTAAATTATTTAGAAATTGTTTCTTAAAATATAAAGTCTATAAAACATGTATATGAAATACCCAATACCTAATTTTAGAAACTATAAGTTAATGCTGCCCATTGTATAAATACATTAAAAACAAAAAAGCTAGAGAATGCTTGCTCAGCAAATAAGTGTGCAAATGCAGTTCAGGAGACTAAAATTCCCCAAGAGTCAGTAGTGGCATATGTAAGGCTGTCTTGCACAACTCAATTGTTAAAAAAAAAAAGCAACATTGTTTAAAAACCTATCACACAGCAAAGTAAGAAAATGATATGCATTGGAAATATGCATTGCTTCTTGCCCAAACCTCAAAATACAGCAATGAAAGATCATAACTAACACTTGTTCTAAGAGTGTGTGAAGGACTTCTGAAAAGGAAGACAAGCAATACCCTTAGGATTGTTAAGGAATATATCCAGGCAATCTCCATAATTTTAGGAGTTTTTAAGGGAAAGAAATTCTATTTTTAAGAATAATAAGACATCATGACTTAAACCATTAAGTGTCTCTGTGAGCTATATTTACCTATTTTGAAGTAAAAGGATAAAATTAAACCTATATTTGAAATAATACACCTTAATTTAATATGGAAAAAACTAGGACATTTTAATTCTCTGTGGTTTATCTAAATGGGGATATGAACTCTGAGGTTCATATACTGTTAAAAAAAAAAAAAAGTAGGAACTTAGAATCATTGAAAGTTTTCTGGGTGATATAGCCCAATTTTCTTAAGGAAAGTAAATTACAGTAGCTTTTATTCCTTGAAAGCTATATTATTTTTAAGAGTCATTTTAATAAATATTAGGATTGCCTTAGCTAAAAAATAACCTGGTAAGGAAAGGCTTTTTTGGGGGAAATGGGTGAATACAAACAACAACTACAACCACCACCATGAAAAACTTTTTAAAAGCATTCCGATACAACCACCTAAATTTGCAGCTGCTTTATATATGAAAAACTATTAATATATTCATGCATTTATTCAGTCAATATCAAGTAGCTACTACATGCTTGGCAGAGTTGTACGGACTGAAGCTTAAATGTAAAGAAAATAGACAGCACCCTCTGCAGTTATAGTACTATTGTGGGGAGACAATAAATAAGCAAGCAAATAATTTCAGACAGTGGCATACCATCTCTGCTGACAATCAATTAAATTAAAGAGTGATGGTGAGAATGGGGAGAGAGACACTTCCTGACTTAGATAAATTAATTGCAGAAAGCATTATTGAGGATGTATTGGATAGAGCTATCAATGAGGAGATTTGAGGAAAGAAAGTAACTAGGTTGAAAGAAGCACAAGTGCCAAAGTGAGAGTTAGAAATGAGCCTGGAATGTTCATAAAACACAGTGTAGTTGTATATGGCTGAAGCACAGTGAGAGGGGGAAGAATCTCATGAGGCTTACAAGGTAGGCAGGTGCCAGATATTCTATTATGTTGTAAGCCTCATGATGGAATTTAGATTTTATTGTAAATTCTATAGGAAGTTGGGAAGAGACCCATAATTATCACCTATCCATGTACTTTACACTTCCATAGTGATTGAATACATAACCACTCAAAGGAGGGGGGGTAGATACATTTACTAGCCTCTCTTGCAGCTAAATACAGCCAGATAAGTTTGAACCAATGGGATATAAGCAGATGCAAGAACTGGTAGCTTAAGTAACCTTCCTTAAAAATCAGTTGTCATGTGTCTCCTCTTCCTTTTTTCTTCAGTTTCTCTTTCTTTCCTGCTGGCTGAAAGGTGGATGTAATGACTAGAGGTAGAAAAGCCATCATTGGCCTGCAGTGAACTTATTATTTTATCCACTTTATATGAATATATAATAAACTAGAGTCCTGAGGATCTTGTGAGAGCAGAGTTATGATATCAGCTTGGATTCCCCTACCATTCTACTGTTATATGAGATAAAAACAAAATTATCTCTTATTTAGGCTACTGATATTTTGAGTCTTTCTTACTCACAAGCAAACCTAATCTTAATTGATTTCTCTTAATGGTATTTTAAGCAGAGAAGTGTATGACTTCTGTGTTTACCAGGATAGTAAAATGCCATATAGTTTGATTGAAGCCTTGAAAGTCAAGAACCACATAATATGTGCCAAGTATGTCCTCATTACAAAGTTAGGTGCTAGTCCACTTATTTGGGAATTGAAAGGATATAATTGAAAACTATTGTACTTCTCATAAGCAGACACCCTTCTAAGGGAAAAATGGATTGATGTTGAAAAGACCAGAAGAGAAGGAGTGTCCCCTGTATTCTGTTCCACTCTGTAGAAAGACATTTCTCCTTGAATTAAAGTCAGATGAGAGGGGCTATAAGGGGAATAAACAGAAAGATTGACCAGGATCCCTTGCTGTCTGGGGGATACAGTGACAGAGAAATATGAAGTTGAAAAATCATTGTTAACAGCCTGAAGCTTCTCAGTTGACAAAAGTTGTACTGTCCTTCTACAGATGTTGGGGGCAAAGTATGTGTCATTATTTCTTCAGGTTGGGACAATAAACCAGCCTGAAGTTGTCTAAAAATTATTAAACTGGAAGTGTGATAAGGCCCTAACAGAAAGGTACAGTCCCTGTGGCCTGAGCCACAGTTTGCCTAGATTTTAAGGTATTTGTTCTTAGGTAACTAGTGAAAGGAGAAATAAATCACACAGGTCAGAGGAATTGCAGTTAGAATTTTTCAGTGAGGACATTTCTGAGGAAACTTGAATGTGTTCTGCTAAAGAGTGTGAGATCTAAATCCTGCCCTGAAAGCACTGAGACCAGGTCTTAGTGTTGTCAGTGAAGTCAGGCCTCTCCCACTTATTGCTTTCCTTCATTTCCTTGATCCAAATCTGGGAGGATCCAAAGGCAGTCTGGGTGGGATGGGACAGGAGAGGAGAGGAAGGAGAGCCACAGAAGTGAGATGGAGAAGTTACCACTGTGTCCCATGCTGATACTCGTAGCATGATGCAAATCCAGGCTGAGAGAGAAAAGAGGCTTGAATTTTAAACAATGTTTTGAGATTTGGCCAGCCATTTTAATAATCAAATTTAACAATTTGTGTGATTATAAATGACTTTATATCATTTAAATGACAGAAAAAAAAGAAATAAAGAAACCTGGACTAAAATTGATTCAAGACATAGGATAGAGCTAGCTAAAAGAAGGATCGAAAGAACCAGTTGCCTTGGCATGTGCTCTGTGTGTGTGTGTGTGTGTGTGTGTGTGTGTGTTTGAAAAGGAGAAAGAAAACTGTTTAGTATTCTTTCACTCCACCTCACTGACTTCAGCCTTTTCAATACATAAGTAACATTAATTAATTAACTTATTTTTGGGTGTGTTGGGTCTTCATTGCTGTGAATGGGCGTTCTCTAGTTGCAGTGAGCAGGGGCTACTCTTCATTGCGGTGCACGGGCTTCTCTTTGCAGTGACTTCTCGTTGTGGAGTATGGGCTTTAGGTGCGTGGGCTTCAGTAGTTGTGGCGCACAGGCTCAGTAGTTGTGGCGCACAAGCTTTAGAGCGCAGGCTCAGTAGTTGTGGCACACGGGCTTAGTTGCTCTGCGGCATGTGGGATCTTTCTGGACCAGGGTTCGAACCTGTGTCCCCTGCATTAGCAGGTGGATTCTTAACCACTTAGCTACCAGGGGAGTCCAAGTAACCAAGTTTTTTTTTTTTTTTTTTTTTTTTTTTTTTTGCGGTATGTGGGCCTCTCATTGTTGTGGCCTCTCCCGTTGCGAAGCACAGGCTCCGGACGCGCAGGCTCAGCAGCCATGGCTCACGGGCCCAGCCGCTCCACGGCATGTGGGATCTTCCCAGACCGGGGCATGAACCCGTGTCCCCTGCATCGGCAGGCGGACTCTCAACCACTGCGCAACCAGGGAAGCCCCAAGTAACCAAGTTTTAAACGCACACTTTGGCTGCTAGAACTGCAGGGTTGGGTGAACAGAGCTGTGAGACAATTTTAATAGTTCGTGGAAGTGATCAGAGTAGTTTGAACTAAGGCAAGTGAAGATGAAGGCAAGTGGATAAATTCAGCATATACTTTGGAGGTGGTGTCCCAAAGATTTTTAGGTACAGACTTTACAGCAGTTTGTCTCACCATCTCTGGCACAAACAGCTTCCCCTGGGGAGACACTCTAACCCCCCCTCTCTTTCACATATCTTTTCAGTCATATTAATATTGAGAGGAATTGCATATTTACCATTCTATTATACATTAATTTCTGCTGATCATACCACCCTGGTCAACGCCCCTTTTCCAAAGTGATTCTTGGATGTGAATTTCTTACCATATTTAAACAGCATTAGTTTTCTTTCAGATGATTTACAGAAACATTTTCCTACTCTTTAAGAAAACTGGTTCAGAGATACAACGTGAACAGTGGAAGAAAATATTATATTGCCTATATATTCAGTATCATATGGAGAAACTTATAAATGGATAAAATATAAAAACAGACAATTTTCAGAATTTGCTATGGTAAATGTTATACAGAACAAAGCTATTTTTGAGGAAAATTGTCCAGAATTTATAAAGCAGTTTTGTTTGCACAATGCTACTCTTAAGAGCACTATCTGAATATAACACTATAATTCTAAATCTATGAGAAAAAAAGAAACTGAGCCATCAAAAACAGGAAAGTAAGCTGCAGAAAACCTCCCAATTCTACTCTAAAATAACAAAATGGCCAAATTATTTTTGTTTAAATAATAGTCAACATCTTTGAATAATCTTTTTCATAGAATATGCAAAGCTGTTTAACATTTTATTTTTCATTTCAAGGACATGGGAGCCAACTTTTAAGAATGATGTATCTTGTAAGGATTTTGAGACTAGCATGACTTATGTTCATAATATTTGGATGTTTTGTATTTTTCTTGGACTTATCTATACATTTGTGTCCATGCCAGCAAAAGAAAGGAAAAAAATAGAATTTGATCCTCATTCTCAGATGTTTAAAGCTATAACTGTTCTTTTTCTTTGCTTTCTTGTTGCAGGACAGAATGTCTAGTATTTATCTCATTGAGTGAACTGGCTGTATCTATGACTTTAACATCCTCCATATAATCTGAAGAGCATATACCTAACAGCAGTTCCGTGGCACAAAGAACATGCTGCATTTGACTGACAATGGCAAGAAGCTAACAAACCATTCTTTTGTCTAGACACTCTTTTCCTCTCAAACTGCAGAATAAACAAATTCAAGACTTGCAGCTGCATTGGTGTTATATACAGACAAGACGGGTAAACAAAATTCGACTTTCTTCCTGTTAAAGTAGGCACAGATACTGAAAAACACATTTTCAATGCTAGATGTACCTCCATTTCATCTGCCAGAGGAAAGGCCTGAAGAACAATGTGCTTATGCCTATGTGCTATGTGGACAACCGCCACGTAGTATTTCTACAGTATACAGTTCTCGCCCATTCATCACAGACACAGTCAGCAGTCACAGCACTCCAGTTCACCGATATTAAACCAAGAGCCTGCCTAGAATCAACACTGCCTTATGTTTTTCTTACATCATTCCATTTAGGATGAAAGAATAAACAAACTGAATTTGGACAGAATAAAATTCCACCTAAGTCTTTGTAGAACATTTGAAAGAGAAAAAAATCTGGACATATGTCAAACAAAATATTTCATTCTAATTTTTCCATTTCATTGTTAACAAAGATCTTTACCTATACCTTACAGCAGAATTGCCCACAGTCTTAGTACATAAAGCTTCTTGGTATCTAAATCTAAAAGCACGCTGTCGTTTCACATGAAAATTGCTCCCAATTTTAAATGGAAATTTTATAAGTGGAGAGGCTTTGTTTGACATGCATGTATCTACATCATAGACTTTTCTAATAAATAATCTCTAGTATTTTGATTTTTTAGTTCTAATATTCTCTTTAAGTCCATTGGGTCATTGAGACACATGCTTTTTGTGCCCCATGTCATATGCTCTCTGGGCCACCTCTGACTTCAGCCACAGCTGTAGCTGGGTGATTCTGAATATGCCAGGGCACCTCATCTCCAGCATGCTCTGTGGTTCCCTGCTTCAGAGGGCTTTCTCTGAAGATTCAAGCTCCATCATCCTTCCAGTGTCTGCAACCCAAAAAAAGGTAGCATGGGAGGTAGAGTTAGTGCCCTGAGGACGATTTTCAATTTATGAGGAAAGATGGAAGCCAGTAGACAAATGCTCCAGTCTCCATACTTAGGATGGATAATACAGAAAAACATTTTGTACATTTCTCAGAAGTTCCTATAGAGTCTAGCACTCACATGTTGCCTATAGAGAAACCATGAAAACAGACCACTCATTGGCTTTTCCTCCTTTCTCGTCTCACTCCCCCAATTCTCTCACCTACTTCCTCTGACCGCCTTTCAAACAATACACCAGCACCCAAGTCCTTTCTTCAGGTTCTGCATTTATGAATCCGAAACTAGGACAGTTACCAGTGAAATAACATGCTACATAGAATGAGGTAAAATGCCCATCTTGTAATTACCCACTTAATTTCCTATCAGTAAATTGTAATACATATCACTAATGCATGTTAGAACTTTGAGGGTCTTGAATTGCCATTACGAATCTAGCAGAAGATACAGACCTTCTACAGAGAAAAATTGTGAGGAAGCCATTTATCAGGAAATCTCATACATAGGCAGTCTGAATTCCATAAAATTCAGACCAAGAAATTCTACACTCAAATTATTTTTATAATTTTAAATAAAAATTTAGTTGTTTATTTCTGCCTGCCTTATTTTATGCTGTGTAGGTGAATTCTTGAGCAAGACATCAAGATCCACAATTTGGCAAATTCAGGTAAAGGGGTCATAGCACACTGTCCTCTGTGGGGAAGGCCACAAAGATAATCTCTTTTTCTTTCCCTACACCTGCCACACTTGCCATCTTTTGGCAAAGTAAGTACTTTATAACTCTTTCAAAGAGAGTTCCATACATCATTTTCCAGATATTTCAATGCCCATCAATATGTAGAAAGCAAAGTTAATGAAAAATGTGCCACCCTGTACATCAAAAGTTCTGAGTCGAAACTTTTTCTTCCCAATTACTTGGGAAGGATGAGGAAAAGAATAGAGTCCTGTACAGGGAGAGTTCTGAACTGTCAAGTTATCATTCTATAAAGAAATTTCATTTCAACTTTACTAAAAATGGACATGTCCTTCATGCACTCTGACTATTGCTTGTAGCCAAGAATCATAAATCCTCACATTACTTTTCTTCTGCTACCATATTGTACTGAGAAGATAACATAGATAACATTTTTCTAAGAATTCCACTTGGTCCTAGGTAAAGACAAACACTCTTTTCTCATGGTTAAGATGAAGCAATTATAAAACCTAATGGCTCTGTTACAGCCACAAACCATTTGATATATCATCATAATTGAAATTTCAGAAAGTCGGACACAGTTAAAGAAAACATTTGTCATTCTCTCCCATGTAGAATTAAGTTACAGTTTCTAATATCTCCTCATTCCTGGCAGGCTGCAACTGACTGTTATTCTAGACTGATCTAACCAAAATTGGCAAAATGTGACACTGAAAAGAGTAGGAATCCTTCAGAGACCCCCATCCATGTGAGTTGGAGGAAAGGTGTTCCATCAGGTGGAAGAAATTAAAATGGTAGAAAGTCATTTTCGAGTGAGGAATATCTGAGGCCAAGGAAACAAGGCTAAGAACCTAGAGCTGTGGGGACTTTCATATGAAGCACATTAAAAAGGAATTATCTTCCTATGTAATTATTCCCTTTAATTACACAAAACCCTTGATTTACGTCCCATGCAGCTGTAGAGCCAAATGCAAATTATTTGGATGAATAAAGAGATTGAATATTAGAGAGAAGAATGGTCTATAATCAATCAATGGATTGAATATTAGAGGGAAGAATAGCCTGTGCCACATTTTTCCTTCCCCTAGTTCCTCTGGAGAGAAATCACTGTCCTATAAAGGCATATGGCCAGAGGTTTTAGGCAGTGATAAATATTGATGTACTGCTTACAAGTAACACAGTTTATGTCTAGAGGCCTCTTGATAGATGAAAAATATTTGAATTCACTTTTAATTCTTAACTTGAAGGAAACCTGAGAGAAGATGTACAGTGACTCATTTATATTACAGCATGAGTGATTAAAAGCTGCACCCTTTGAAATCCATCAGATTTGAAATCAAAGATTGGTGTGAAGGTCTGTGGAGAAAGCATGAGAATAGCAGGCACCTGAAGAGTTATAAATGTGGGTACCACAAGGAAGGTACCAACTTCTATTTTTCAATGTTGCTTATGGGTCACTCTAACACTTTGCTTTTTGAAATTTGAAATTTCTTGGATCATTAATAAAGGAATTTCCATCTTAGGGTTGCTTATCTTTATTTTTTTCAGATCAAGATGTTAAAATCAATCAATCAATCATCCAATCATTTAGTCAATTAAGCTAAGGAAATACTTACTATATACCATTATTCCATTTAAAAAAGAAGAATTTTAACATTTTTTAACACATCGGAGATGTGCTTGTGGATGTATGTATATCTGTGCATATATATACACACATACATGTATATATATATACACACACATGTATACACATACATACATAAATATTTGTATGTGTGTGTTTGTATATATTAAGAAACAATGGTCACTCAAATTAGTCTTTATAATTTACCTAAAACATCACTACATTTTTATTATCCACATTTGTCATATAGTGGTTAAAAAAATGATCATAGGTCAACATCAGTCCTCAAACTGAAATTTAGGAGCCATCAAATGAGCTAAAATTCTATCTCAAATTAGGAATGCAAATCATTTCCTTAGGCATTTTACTTCCTACCCATGTCTGTTGCTCTTCTAAAGTGATAGTCATAAATTGGCTTTTATGCAGTTTGGGACTATTCCAGGCATTACAAAAGCTTGAACTCAAGATAGGCTCTCCTCCCTGAAATGGAGTGGTGGCCATGAACTCACATTGCATTGACATGGAGTCTGAAAATTTAAGTCAAGTTGCTCCAAAGTTTTAAAGTCAGAAGGTGAAAAATGACTTAGATAAGCTTGAAGTGAGGAATACCTTGTATTGTTAAGTGTTTAAGAATGAATAAAAATGAGGTGGGAGAAATACAGGTAGATACAAACCAAGAACTACTGCCATTTCGAATACTAGCCAAAATTATTTTCTTTACAGATGTTTCTGTAAGAATTGTCTCTAAGCGCTCTGTAATTTTAAGAAGTACTTTAATAAATGTTCTGTTTATACTCATCTCTAAAGAGCTCTTTTATCCATGTATATTAGCACGTTTCTCTGATGTTTTCCCTTAGTTTCATGCCATGTGACTTCTAAAAAATTAAATCACTTAATAATGAGCTCCATTTCATACAGCTATAACTACACACCCTTCTATGTGAATAACAAACGTTCCCTTCTTGTAGCAAATTTTGAACATAAGGAATATTGTTATGATTAGGCTTCCCATGGTTGTTTTATCCTCTGTACTCTATACATATCATTTTTAAAGGACTCAAAGTACTTTGAATAATAGAGGTATTGGCTGTTCATAAAGAAATGAAACACACTTAGCTGCTATTTTCCAGTTTATTTTATTATTTTACAGCTCATATTTCTTTTTATCCAGAGTAACTCATGCCAAAAGTTTCAAAAGCACTTCTGGCAGATACGTAAATAATTTGGAAAGCAAATATCCAATTAATACATTTTGGCAAATAGCCTTTTGGATCTGAATGAGAAGAGAAGAACATTTTAATATCCTTGACCAATTTATTACTACCAACATCGTCCTGCAGGTTTTATTGGAGGGGAGTGTGACCAGGGAAATCAGTCAGTTCACAAAGCCTAAATATTCAGATAACATGAAAGTGGTTTTCTTTCTTTCAACCATTCTTTCTAAAAATAAATGAAATAAACTTTTGTTCATTTGTTTTTCTCTCTCTCAGTACTGTTTTTATTTTTAATAGTATATTACAGTAGAAGATGAAGAATTGTTTCAATTGCTATGATCTCACACTAGAGAGGCAGCCAAGGATAGGAGCCTGACCATTTGTTCTCAGAGCACATTTTCTCCTCACGAACCTGCTTCTTGCCTTCACAAATCTGTTTAAAACAGTGACTGTTAGCTGACTCTAAGGTACTCAGGAAAAAAGCAATGTCTAATACTCATAAGCTGGAACATGGTGACCCAGTCCAATTGTTTCCCCTCATGGAGGAGATGATGAGACCTGGAACAATTTTGAAAACAGAAAAACCAAGACTTAACATTTTCAATGAAAGGAGTTAATGCCAAAGCTTAATTTAAATAGCAAGCTTCCATTATTGAAAATAACTTTTAAAACCCTAGCCTCTACTTTAAAGCTCATACACAACTTCATTCCTAGATGGTCACTTTATAAATAGCATCTATCATAATTTTAAAGTTTGCAATTTTTTGCCTTTCTGCTACATGAATAGCTTCAGAATGCTATACACAGATGTTGTTTTCCATTATTATCAAAATTAATTACTCTGAGTGCTCCTCGCTACCTTTAAGAGGAAGAGTGTATCAGACACTGTGACATAGAGTAGTGAGATTTTGCAGAAGCCTATGTGCTTGTGTCTTCAGCAGACCATCAAATCTGAGCAGCCTTCTGGTCATTTGACTCTTTCACTAATACTACAGAAGCCCCTCTTCATTACACTTTTACCTTTCAAACCATAATGGCTGTACTTGAGACAGCACATGGGCAAATCACTTCTCTCTACAGTATGCTGTGATAATGGAATCTTGACTTGTTTCTTCCCAATTCACAACCATATCTAAAACATCACTTGTATATTTTAGGTTCTAATGCCTCTTACATCATAAGAAATTTCCTGAGATTGTGAAAATGAGTACATGCACCTCCCATGCATACCCATATACACCTACATATACATACACGCATTATTACATAAATTAAGTACATTTTTGTTTGTATAACATTATGTGTATAACCCCACGCATTTCATATGTCAAATCACTTCATGGTATTCTTTCTTCTGAGGTGGTGATCATTATTGAGTAAGGAACATATTTCATTATTCTTTAATTCAACAAATATTGAGGCCCTACTTTGTATTAGTCCATTTTTTATCAGTTTTATTGAATTCTAATTTACATTCCTTAAAATTTACATGTTTATGTGTAAAATTAAATAATTCCTAGTGAATTTATAGAGTTGTGCAAAAACCATCACAATCCAGTTCTCAAACATTTTCATCCCCTGAAACATCTCTTCTGTCCATTTGCAGTCATTTCCCTTCTCTACCACCAGCCCTAGGCAACCTCTATACAACTTTCTCTCTTTTGTGAACATTTTATATAAATGGAAGTGTACATACAAGGCCCTTTACACCTGGCTTCTTTAAATGCATAGTTTTTTTGTTTTGCTTTTTCTACCACATACATACATGTGGTAGTATGTATCTGTAATACACTATTTTCCGTTGCTGAATAGTATTCCACTCTATGGATATAGCACATCTCATTTAGATACTCACCAGTTGATTGACATTTGGGTTGGTTCCAGTCTGGGACTCTTATGAATAATGATGTTATGAACATTAATATATATGTCCTTATGCAGATATATGTTTTTATTTCACTTGTGTATATACCTATAGGAGTGGAATTGCTGAGTCATTTATGTTTAACTTTTTAAGAAACTATCAAACTCTTCCAAAATCATTGTACCATTTTATATCCCCACCAGAAATGTATGAGCTTTCCAATTTTACCACATCCCCACCAACACTTGTTTTTGCTCGTCATCATGGTTACATCTATCCTACTTAGTGTGAGGCAGCGCCTTGTGATTTTAAAGTTCATTTCCCTAATGACTCATAATGTTGAGCATCTGTTCATGTGTTTACGGCCATTCATTTATCTTCTTTAGTGAAATGTCTATTCAAATCGCAGGCACTATTTTACATCAGGGGATATTGTACAGAACAAAATAAATGGCCCAACCTCATGAAGTTCACATTCTAATAGTAGGGAGACAGACAATGAATGCATATAACCATGTCAATTGGTGTCATGCGATATGCAAGAGGCAAAGCAATATAATGGACACAGGGCATACCAGATTAGGGGTGGGGATGATATTTTAAATAACATTTATAAAGAAATTCTCAATGATAAGTAAATTGTAAAAGGTCCTGAAGAAAGTGAGGAAGGGACCCATATGTATTTACAGTGGATACATGTGTATGTATTTGGTAGCACAATTGCACTAAAACAGGTAGTATCATGAGCAAATATTTAATTCAAAGGAGTAATAACACTTTCCATCACCTGCCAAGTGTACTGTTATTTAAAGGAGAGCTTGAGTCACTGATAGAAATACTAATGTTATTAATGAGTTTGAGGTTTTTTCCTGAGTGCTTTTTATAATCACTTCCAAAACTACACAGAACAAATTATTATTTATGTAACCTGTATCATATTGCTAATGAAGTGACTGAATTTTGCAAAGCTATTGCTGCTACATATGTGTTGCTTTTGAATTCTGTGTCATGAAAATATGATAGTTTACATTCTGTTTGATAGGAGTCCATTTATTATACTACTGAAAAGTGATGTCTTCTCACTAAAACGGCTAGAAATGGTCCACCTACCATCCACCACATTGTCACGATGAAAGGCATCTCAGATAACACAGGAAGACACAGAGGTTCTGTTTAGATACTGTTAGAGCACCTCACAGATATTTTTGATGTTTGTAAAAAATAAATCAGGTAATTACAATTTGCAGGATGTACTAAGGAAAATATATTATTATACGATAAAAGCTGAGACCTAAAACTGTACTTGAATTAAGTACATAAGAAAAACGTATCCACATAGGGTTAACTAGAGATACTAGACATTCTGTCACAACAGAAACAACATGGGTCCTACAGAGAAGAGTGAATGTTGGGCCCCAAACAGATCCAACCTCATTATCCCCACCCATTAAGGGTTATCTGTAGTACTGGCAATTTGCCCTTTAATTTCTGAATTTGCATCATCCCTCTTTTACCTGCGATCTGAGATTTTTTAGGTTTCTTGGTTTGTTTTTGTTTGTTTTGAGAAGGAGTGTGCTCATAAAGAAGAAAGTGTATTTCCATCACATGATGACTATGTGCTCACTTGACTTCTGGACAGATTCTGGCATATGCCCTTGGTGTCAGAAGGCAACTTTCAGCACATGCCAACTCTCTGGTTCTTGTTTTCCCTTCCTTTAGAGATCTCCAGATGGGAATCAGTGAATAGATATGCTGCATGAAACTCTGCTTCTTGTTTGGGGAATTACCATCCACAACAAAAGGATCTGGTTGGAATTAACCATACAGACCTGGCCACTGCCCATGCAACAGAAATTGTGTAACTACCATCACCAAAAACATTGCCTAGACTGAGCTTCGTATTTCAAGGAGAGGAAGGATGAGAATGGCAGAGATAAAGGGAAGGGATGTGCAGTACAGTACTTAAGTTTTTAATTGGTAAGACCAGGACAAGATTGAAGTGGATGAAGGTGGCAGTAAAGGATATTACAGACCAAACAAATTGGAAAAAATTCTGAAACCCACAGGTGTTATGTTGGGTGTGTGCCATTGAAAAACATGTGTATTGTCCCTGGCCTGATAAATCTTATAATCCAGTATGTAAGAGAGACAAGAAAGAATCCAAGAAAAGAAACCATATTAATACTACCTCTGTTATTTCCTCTGAAGGTAAGAACTGGGTAATATGAAAAGGAATAACAAAAGCCATCTAAATTAGACTGTGGAGTCAGGAAAATACTGAGTCATGGGCCTGCATAATGATAGGGTCTAACAGGCGAAGAGTCAGGGTGACTATTCAATGCAGAGGTAAGGCCTGTTCAAAGGTCCTGAAGAATAAAAACACAATAGAATATTACTCAGCCATAAAAAGAAACGAAATTGACTTATTTGTAATTAGGTGGATGGACCTAGAGTCTGTCATACAGAGTGAAGTAAGTCAGAAAGAGAAAGACAAATACCATATGCTAACACACATATATGGAATTTAAGGAAAAAAATGTCATGAAGAACCTAGGGGTAAGACAGGAATAAAGACACAGACCTACTAGAGAATGGACTTGAGGACATGGGGAGGGGGAAGGGTAAGCTGGGACAAAGTGAGAGAGTGGAATGGACATATATACGCTACCAAACGTAAAATAGATAGCTAGTGGGAAGCAGCCGCATAGCACAGGGAGATCAGCTAGGTACTTTGTAACCACCTAGAGGGTTGGGATAGGGAGGGTGGGAGGGAGGGAGATGCAAGAGGGAAGAGATATGGGAACATATGTATATGTATAACTGATTCACTTTGTTATAAAGCAGAAACTAACACACCATTGTAAAGCAATTATACTCCAATAAAGATGTAAACAAAAGAAAAATTTCACATAAAAAATTTTTTAAAAAAGCACTTGTGCAGGAAATGAAAAGATCAATGAAGCTGACACAGGGAGAGCATAGATAGTGAGCAGCTATCTGTGCTTTATCTCCATGTTGGCACATGTAAGGCAGAGAGGGATACTGAGATTGGCATGATATGCATGACAGAAGTTTGAACAATATTTGCCCATGATTTTACCAGATGTCACACAATGAAACTGCTTCAAAGTTCATTATTTTGCTTAATCCTGTTTACTAGAATATTTAAAAATCTTTAAAACCTGAAAAGGTGATTGTGTGCTTTGTGCAGAGACACCAGATATGAAAAATAATTGGGAAATACTTCCTGACTCTGTAGATTTCTGAAAGGGAAAGAAAAGCAGAAGGGGAAAGATAAATGTGGCAATGGAAGAGAATGTAGGTCAAATCAGGACTTGAGAGAAAATCACAGGGTGGGCAGTGAATCTACCCAGGGCAGAATCCCCACATCATGAGTGAGTATTCATTCTGCCCCCTTTCACCACACAATCTGGTGGTCTTTCTATTTTTATCTGGAATTTCTACAGTGTCTAGAATTTTCTGCTCCCATATACTAAAAAAAAGTATATAAAACTAAAGTGTGAATTCTGAATTTCTCCCCTTTATTACAAAGGCCTCATCAAACTTTGAGATGTGACAAAGATAGGTCGTGGTGTTTTTAGAGACTTTGTGGTTGTAGAAAGCCTAAGAAAATCAGAGAATTCTGTGTTTTCAGAAATGGTTACATTTGGAACAAAATATTTTGGGAAACAAATTCTTCGTAACAGTAATTTAAGGATGTAGAGATGGACCTCTTTTAAAAATAATAATAAAACTATGATTAGTGTTGGATGGTCTTGAATCACCTGCTGACTCAAATGATGGACTGAGGTTTTTGAGAGTGGAAACCTTACAGACGTTTTTTCCCATGAGATTTCCAGAAGGCTTTGGTTTGTGCCTGCCTTGGAATTCCAGTACCAAAGTCTTTATTGTGGTGGCTCGACTCTGTCTTTTTTGGATGCAGCCACTGCCGGGAAATAGACTGAAATGAAGAAATATAGTGTGTTTGGGGTTGGTTGTTTTGTTTTGTTTTTTGGTTTTGTTTTATTTCCCCACTGAAAAGTTTGCATCAAGAAAATGAAGACTGCTGTGTCTCAGAAGAGAGTTTACAAAGGTTAAGTGAGTTCGTGTGCTCAAAATGATTCTATAATACTGAATTTTTAAATTAAAAAATAAAATACCCTTTGCCAACAACAGACTCACAAACCCATCAGAATTTGTGGTGGCCAAAACTCTGCATTAGATTCAGCTATGAGGTATTTTTGACCTCTCCAGATTGCTATTTGTATGCTATTATGTAGACATGGGTTATATGGAAGAGTTAACAGAGTTTCCCATGGGGTCTAATTTAGGATAGGGAGAGAGACTATGGATAACAGCCCTTCTCAGCCTCAGGGAATTCTGAAATGTCTTGTACTCACTACAATTTGTAATTCTGCTTATTCAAAGTGAGGGGAAAATTGAGTTTAGTTTCTGTGGTCTGAAGGCCTCCCACTTTGTTCTGGAACCCCATAAGCAGGGAACTTACAGCCTAAAAGTGTCTGTGGCACTCATTGGACACCCAAGGAAACTAAGGCTGCTTAGAAAGTGATATTAAAATTTCAATTACACAGCCATTTTGCAAATAAGTTCTGAGTTTATGTCCCCAGGCAACTTTAGAAGAGGTCACAATGCTGCTTTAGGTGCTGGGTTTTGGAAAAGGGTATAATTTGAGGTCCCTTTTACTTTTGCTTTTTCAAGAAAAATAAGGCCAGCTCCTGGTTTTCTAACCACAATCAGTTTCATATTAAATTCCTTCCTGAACTTTCACCTTCTAACAGAGAAGTGCTCTGAAATGGTTTGAACTATATTCTATATTGGAAAAAGTTGCACATTGTGAAAGTTAATTCCTCTACAGTTTAAACATTGTTATTTTAGATCGTTGCAATCTAGCAGATATTTTCCAATAGGTATGCCATAACAACATTTTATTATATTATATATTATGATATTATTAATACTTTATTTAAATAATTTTCATTTTAAATTATTATTTCATGCATCTTTAAATTCCTTAGTTTTTATTGGGAAAATATTACAGCATTTTAGCTAATCTATTTCTGCACATCTGCACATAAACAAAATTGAAATCGTATCAAAACATCATTCCTTCCAAAATTTTGTCTAGACTTCCCAGGATACTGCTATTTAGCTATTATAATTGTTAATGATTTTATCGATTATTATTTTTCTAGATATTAATCTTTTATAATTAAAATATTATAGAAGTATACACAGGAATATACCCAATATGTTAACCTGTAAATTCTTTTGAATATATTTATCCTAATGGTTATGTTGGAAAGAACTGCTAGATATGCATAAATGGATAAGAGAGTAGAGCATGAATAAGAAAGTACTAGACTTATCATGGTGATCATTTTGAAATGTATAGAAATATCAAATCACTACTTTGTGTAACAGGAACTAACAGTGTTATAGGTCAATTATACTTCAAAAGCAAACAAACTCATAGAAAAAGAGATCAGATTTGTGGCTACCAGGGGTAAGGGTCGGGGGAAGGAGGGATTGGATGAAGGCTGTCAAAAGTTACAAACTTCCAGTTATACAATAAATAAGTAATATGGATGTAATGTACAAAATGATTGATATAATTAACACTGATGCATGTTATAGATGGAAGATGTTAAGAGTAAATTTTAAGAGTTCTTATCACAAGGAAAAATATTTTTTCTATTCTTTAATTTTGTATCTGTGTGAGATGATGGATGTTCACTAAACTTACTGTGGTCATCATTTCATGATGTACATAAGTCAAATCATTATGATGTACCCCTTAAACTTATACAGTGTTCTATGCCAATTGTATCTCAATAAAACTGAAAGAAAAAAAGAATGTAATAGAGACTGATGTTTTATGCAACATTCTTCATGTTCACATAATCATTTATTATTAATCCACTCTTCATACCCAGCAATTATAACCTTACCATAAATTTAAAAACAAAGGAGATCTTTTGTAGTGAATAATAAATATATTCCCATATATTGCTTTGTTTCACTACATTTCAATGAAGGTTGTGTTACAGTTATGTCTGAAAGGTTTATATATATATATTTTTTTTGTTTCCTCTTATATATTTAATGTGCAAATTCAGCAGCAGAACTCTTTGTGATATTATAATAATGACCAATTTGTATATATTTTGTATAAGTTTTCATAAAGTTCAATGTACTTTTTTCTTCTTCCTCTCTCAATTTCTTTCCTTCCTTCCTCCCTCCTTCCCACTCCCCCTCATTCCTTCCTTCTTTCTTTCTCCCTTCCTCCCCTTCCATCTTTCTCTTCCTCCCTCCCTCCCTTCCTCTACTTAGCTACATATCCATTGATCTATCTCTCTACTACCACTTATATGCTTCATATATAAATACATGATTTTTAACATCTATTATTGAAAGCCTGTGTTTGCATTTAGTCCAAGTCAAATATGTCCGTGTGTAAGAAAATATTAATGTTCTTTTTCACATTGTTTTTGATTACTACAAATTAATTCTTAGGACAAAGCTAACTTTCCATGCTTAATTTTAAAATAAATTTATTATAGTACTAGTAATTAAGAAGGGAAGACAGTTTTAAAAGACTTTTAAAACTATGTCATAACTTTGACAAAGATAATCATTTCAGGCTGAAATCTTCCATGCTTGTTCTCAATCAAGAGTATTACCAAAAATGAAGATATTTGGACTTCATCTGTTTTTGTTACCA
The DNA here is from genome assembly GCF_025265405.1 of Mesoplodon densirostris. NCBI lineage: Eukaryota > Metazoa > Chordata > Mammalia > Artiodactyla > Ziphiidae > Mesoplodon > Mesoplodon densirostris. The sequence continues at coordinate 91,756,134 of NC_082661.1, forward strand.
GTGCACAAAGATGGGAAAAACAATATTTAAGAAGTTTTCATTAATCTCAGCTTTCTCAACTGCTCAGCTTTAACATATATTTGAACACAGAACATGGAAATGCCCCAGTAAGTCTTTAGTAATACTCTGTGTGGCTTTTCAGATACCAACATTTTTGCACTGACTTCAGCTAAATTTGCTAAGGGAGCTGGTTTCTGCTAAAAAGTTCTGCAGATTTGACTTTGAGACACAATTATACCCTGATGCATTTGTAAATACATAATGTTAGGACTATCTTCTGAGACACATTTAAATATATTTTCCTAAAATTTTATCCACATAATGATGACAAAAATAAAAGTATGGCCTCACACATTTTAACTAGAGTTTTAAAATGGAAATTTACTGATTTTCTTCCATTTATTTGCTCAGCTAATATATCAATAGAATCATATAAATCAAAATTAAAACTCTGTTTCATGAATTCTGTCTAGATTTTACTCTCAACTTCAGTTAACATGATAATCAATTAGATTAGTTTAGATATGCATGTTAATCACCTTAGGACTACTTCTACCACAGTAAATTGGTCAAGGGTGTGATTGTCATTAGTTGTTGATTGGGCGACCATATTAAAAGTCCTCTAGGAAGAAGTCTCCTTGAAAAGTAAAGGAAGCAAAGAGACCTTGCTGACATCCATCACCTTTATACTTGTCCTCAGCTTGTGTTCACTACAGTTTAGGCCTAGACAAGTTGGGTATATAAAAATACTTTCTAACCCTAACATGTTAGGAATCTCTAACTTTGCTCAGGGCTTTTTATGTCTGTTTTTTTTTTTTTAATCTTATATATATAGTGGGTTCTCAGAAACAATATTAATGAGAAAGAGACTGTACAAAGTAGCAGTATCTAGGTACTTAATATAAAATTGTAATTTCTCCAGCTGTTAGGAAAACTCAACTCTTTAAACTAAGATATTCTTAATTGGAAGAAATACTAACTCAAATAACTGACAATATTTTAGATTATCACAAAAAAAGTTCAAACAAGTTTGTGTTTTACTTTACAGAGGTGGATATAGATAATTATGTTTTATTAGAATGTTATCGTTGGAGGTTCAAGTCTTCTTATATGGATATAGGAATAATTCATTTAATTAAAAATTAACTTGAATGGCTCTTGGAATTATTTCTCATCTGAAATGTGTCTATTTTAAAAATATTTTCCTTATGTTTAAAAATAGGATTTTTTTTTTTTTCTGCCATACGCGGGCCTCTCACTGTTGTGGCCTCTCCCATTGTGGAGCACAGGCTCCGGACACACGGCTCATGGGCTCAGCTGCTCCGCAGCATGTGGGATCTTCCCGGACCGGGGCATGAACCCATGTCCCCTGCATCAGCAGGCGGGCTCTCAACCACTGCGCCACCAGGAAAGCCCTAAAAATAGGATATTTTTCAGAAACTTTGATTTAAAGATGTAGAGTATTTTGGAAACATCACAATATTTAAAAATATATTGAAGTTCTACTATTTAAGTCTAAGGGAAACTTTTATTTCAGGAGTAAAATCATCCTAAGGACTCTAAAAATGTCAACTGTACACCCTTTGGATTATGGCTTCCATAAAGTCTAATTGCTTTTCCTATTGAGAAGAAATATATATCAGATAGCCTTCTGCCATTAACAGTGATAGCATACCAGGTGTTCACAGTTTGTCACTGTCATAATGTTTCAAAGATGTATGTGAAACAATGCATGGTAAAGAATTGTCTAAGTAGGTTCTAAACCCTAATTTTTAATTCTTATATGTAAACTCTTGTGCATATGTGTGTGTGTTTCACTACTGTGTCAAGAAACATATTGGTGACTATTTTAAGATCAGAAGAAAATTATTAAGTACAGACAATGATGTGGTGCCATGATGTAGCAAGTATGTATTTATAATTATTTATGTTTTCACTTTAGTATCTATACAGAGGAAGCAGGGTTTAAGAATTTGGTAAACACAATGAAAACATGTTTGTGTATCTTGATATTTGCCATCATTATCCTTATTTTATAATCTTCAACAAATTCAATAAATGATACTTCAAAAAATTCCTGTTCAAAGCGTTAGTTGAATATATCTGTGTGTGTGTGTGTGTGCAAGTGTGTGTATGTAGAAATGTGAATATAACTAGAGCTAATTTAAAAAGTCATGGGCATAACAAAATCATTCAAGAGAAAATGTTCACTCTCAGAGTTCAACACTGCTACAAAAGAACATCTTCTTTTAATAGTGATGGGAAACTTGAACCTATTTGATAACAGCAACCCTTAGAAAAGCTCACAGGAGGATCTTAATCAGATTTGGATTCAAAGGTCACTGTGGTTTAGGTTTGGGTTGAAATAAATTCCCCGCAGATGAAGAAACATAAAATAAGAGTAATCTTTCACTGATTTTCACTCACTAGGCAACTACTTCCTAAATCTAACTGCAATACCATTTGCTATACCTCATTCTTTCCAGGTTACGTTTATGCGTGTTATGTATCAACACTGCTTTAATAATACTGCCTTTACATATATTTAAGGAGCCAAAGAATAAATAAGTTTTGATAGTTTCCTCAGTAAATGAGTGCCAAGAATCACTACTCCTGACTAGTAAGACATGGAAAATCAAAATGAACCTTTAGTGATATATTTAATTCGATTCTACATGTATTAAACAGTCAAAGTCTGGCAAAGTGATAAAAATTTAAAGGGAAAACCATACTCTTTTTTTCCTTAAAATGTTACAATATAATGTGTGTACAACTGTATATTTTTCTAATGTGATAAAATTGTGGTAAATATTCTATCATGAAAGCCATATCTCCAAGATTTTCCTAGGATAAAACATACACCATATTTTCTGTATTACCTCTCCCATCATTATATTGTATTTGAACTTTCTACACCTCATATGCTATTTTTTTAAAATTTTAGAATAGTATTATTCCATATCTCTAAAGGAAATATGAAAATGGTCTATGGGTAATTTGAGAAAGGGCATAATAAATCCTGCTGGGGTGCAGCTGGGACCAGGAATGCTCTTTGGAGGACATGAATTTCATTGTTCGAAAGTCAGCTGATTTAAATAGAGATGGTTTTCCAGCTTTACATCAGAGAATTTAATTCTCCAGCTACCCTCTCATGGTTTATTGTTGACAATCATGGTTTTTTAAAATAGAAACAACAAACTAGCTGATGCTATTCAAGTTTTATTTAGCTCACATAGCGTTTTAAAATATTTAGATTCAGCTAATATTAAAAAATCCAAATATTTCACTTAAAAAGCTGCATTTCCAGCTTAAAAAAAAGTATCAGAGCATGTGGCAAAAATAAATCCTCATTTCTCCTTAGCAACAACAGTTGGCTAAGCACATCCATTCCCATGTGCCCACCTGGTCCACACCACTCATTTTACTTGCCTGACTGGGGAAGACAGTCATGTGTAGTTTTATCCCTGTTTGAGAAATATAGGAAGAACTGTTTGCCTCCCTCATTGCACGTGAAGAATGATATTGTATATTATCTCATTGGAAGAAGAAAATGTTTCCCAGAAAAAGAAACAAAAGGTGAAAATAGTCCTGTCCATTCAAATTGGCAAAAAATAGAGTTAATCCACTTATTTATAATTTCTAAATTTTAAAGCCAGGATTTACATAATAACTTTACCCTAAATAGCTTAATGAAGGTAGGTAGAGCCTCTCTGTAAACTGTAAAAAAAAAAATCTAGTCAAAGGGTATATAGATAGACAGGGAATAAATATACATGTAGTGTCTATTATAATCAAGTAAGGTAGGTGTATTCATCAGAGAATTTAATATGATTGGCCTAAATTTATATTCCTATGGTGGAAGCAGGAGGCAAACCCAATTATTTTCAGCTACCAGTATAATGTTTACAAGATGTACGGTGCAAAACAAATGTAAATGAGGCAGAAGATTTCCAAAATAGTAGGAATTCATTCCATCTTAATCCTCACGGTGTGGAGGGCATTGTGTCTAAGCACCTATCCATATAATAGGTATAAGGATCATCTATTTTTGATCATCTTATGCTTCTATTAAGCATGGACACTTAGTTTTTCTTCTCAACTCCATTACCTCATCAACAAAAGGTTTTTATTGGTGTTGTTTGTTTTTAGTGCACCTTCCTGACAAAACTACCTTTCAGAAATTATTCACTGGGCTTCTCTCCCTTCTGTTTGCTGCACTACCTAGCCAAGGTTTAATTCCCATAACCAAGTGAGCAATTTATGCCTGCACCTAGAACCTGTCTAAACATTCTGTCCAGTATTACAATGCATTTTTTCCCAGGAACATGAGTTTTAAATTTTAATTATCAATATATAATAGGGTTCTTATAAGTTCTAAAAGTGTGTCTAATTTCCCATTTAAAATATGTGAATTATAAAGAGATATGTGAGATACTACTCATGTTCAAGAAACTCAAAATCCTAGGTCATATATTTCTGATATTTTTCTATTAAGGGAAAGTGTCTCAGTTAATTTAAATTTAGGATCATACAACAAATATTTGCTCCAAAGTCGTTACCTTTTATTTCTTTAGTAAATTCATATTTAAGTTTAAATGTTTAAGCAAATAAAATATTCTGAAGAGGATCTAGATTAGCATTTCTCCAAATATGTTCTTTGAAAAATATTTCTGAAAATCATTAATTTGTGCTTCACAAATATAGAGCTTTTGTTCAAAAAGTAAACAGCTCTGCCAACTATTTTTTATCCTAAATACAAACTGATAAAGCAGAAACTGTCATTTTCTCAATTATTAAATTCAAATGAAAAGAAGTGAAACTTTTATTATATGTATTTGTATTAATTTGAGTTTCTTTCCTATTCCCCCTACAGTCTACCTGAACACATTGCTGTATGAACTCAACTCATTTTCATTATATTTCAGATATCAAATGTATTCATTTAGCCTAAAGAGTGAGGGGATTCAAAAAGAAAGAATATTTGATTAAAATAAAATGTCAGACCACCTCCACAATGTTTTTTATTACAGTCCAAATCTAGAAATTTACCCCATAATTGAGTGCTCTTACATGGTGGAATTATCTCCTCACTTTCTGAAGTTATAGCATTGTATCACTTGTGTATTAAGCCACAAAAAGCGCACATTTGGGTATTGAAACAAGATGCATAATATATATGGTTTCGTAAAAGATGATATATTAAATATATTTTTGGAAAAAAATAAAGAAGTGTACAATCTGGGTTTTCTTATTAAGATTAAGGAGAAATATGCCTAATGTATATTTTCTACCTTTATTACACTTTGTAGTTTTTATTTCCTCCATCATTCCATGATCCCAGATAGGTATCTAAACATAAGGAAAGCAGACTGTTTTCACAGCTGCTCTTACAAAGTTACACCTATGCTCTGTAGACCACACAGGGGGAGCACAATTGTTCAACTGTTAAAGCAATACTAAAGATGATTTAGTCAAAGTTATTTAATTGCTCTGCTCAATGGTAATCTCTGCACACATATACTCATAAGAATAGGTCAGTAAAGAGATTAATTTTGGAGAATTGCATTTTGGAAAAAAATGGAAAAGAGGAACAGTACATAGTAACATTAAAATAGTTTGAGTTCCATGAGATAGAAAGTACATGTGATTGATAGTGTCCTCTGTGCCTAAAAACATGCCCATGACATCTCAAACACATGCTTATGGATAAGACAGAAATAAGTGAAAGTAGAAGCCACAGTGTCATCGTGGAAGATTATATTCTGCATGTCAAAGTAATTTCTCAGTACATTCAAGTGAACTACAGCATTTCCTTGTTTATTATTCAGCTCAGATTATCACATCTATTATATAAATATACACACATACAACCCCCTTATAACCAAAATCTGTCATCTGTCAATAGAACAAAAAATAAAAATAAAAATGACATAAACACTGAACCTAATACCCTAATACACTGAGCACCTCTAAAGTTAATATCCATCCCTGTGATCAACTGAATTCCCAACTCATATGTAGCTTTAGAACCAATATCCCCCTATCTTCAAGAAAAGGATGGAAAAGCTCTCAGGCATTTAAAGGTGTATCGTGGCATGTTCTACCCTTCTTTTAAGCTTTTAAGTCAACATAAAGGTACGGATTTTATATATCAACATGTTGTTTGCCTTCTTGAAGACGATCTTGAAGATGGTTTTTGAAAAGGAAGAATCAATTGCTTAGTAGCTATGAAATATCAAAACATAAAAATTAACACTTTGATTTCTACTTCACTATTTTATTGAGTCTTCAGACTAGTTTACAGGTTTATTTAATGTGAGGCCAAATCACTAAAAAGAAACATATTAGTTCAAATATTAATGCCAGAGAGTTTCCAATAATCCCTAAGGGAATGTACAGCCAGACTGAGTTACTTTTTTATTAGGTGGTACATCAAAGGCCCTAGATTCTAGCCAACTTAACAATTTAAAGCTTCTTTGAAAATCAGCTTCCTTGTATGGATCTATATCTCTTCCCACCTGCAGTTGTTTTTATCTATATAATTTAAGATGCCTGATGATGGTGCTTACTTTTAATAAAAGTAACTGTTACTTATAGCATCTTTTACCCTTATTTTAAACTTTTAAAACGTACTAACACATTTAATTTGCAAGACTACACTATGAAATATATAAATTTTTAAATAATTTAAAGATGAAAAAGCTGACTTATGAAGATAGGTTTTTTTCTAAAAGTCATATAACTAGTAAAGTGACAGAGCAAGAAGTTGAACCCAAGGAGACTGGCCTTTGAGCCTATCCTCATAAATACAATGTGAATCTCCCTCTCTGCTTAGTGTCCACTCTTCCTTTTAAAACCCTAACAAAAGATAACGCCAACTGTGGTCTACAAAGAAAGACTGTTTGTACCATCTATATTTATCCAGAACATCAAAAGGATTCTGAATGTGCATAGAGTTTTATAAAGAAATGAAATGTTCTGGCTTATGTCTCAAAATGAATATAAAAGATTAGAATAACCAAAGGCTGAGAGCAAAATACTAAGTCTATAAATATCTGAGTCTAGAAGACTTGTATTAAACACTAAGCAAAACAAAAAATAATAGATGTTAAAAAAAAAGAAAAATAATAGGTAAAAATATAAGCATTCCTCCAAAACAGTTTTATATGACACTACTGACATTTTTCAGCCTTCAAAACTGTATAGTGATTAGAATGACACATATAGTGAGCATTTTTTTCATAGTTTTTTAACTTCATGCATGAATATACTGTCACTTGAGCCTCATAATTCTATTAGGTACGAGATGGAAATAAGGCTGCATACAAAGGTAAGAAAATAAACATGAAGGTTAAGGTCTGATAGATACTTGCTCATATATTTTAAATCTTTTATAATTAGTTATATTAAAAATATATTTCCTGAAAATATAATCCCAGGTAGTTTAAGAAAATACAAAACACAAATTGGGAAAAATAAGTAGCAGAGCTGCAGCTACAATCATGATCCATTTCAATTTGAATCCTTACAAAATTTGTTTGGATTCTTCTACTTCAGGAATACACAATATTTTCCAAAAGTAAACTTTCATCAATATTTAATTGTAACTTTATCTCTAGCACCTCCTTTTACTCTTTCATCTTTGTCGAATGTAGTTAGATTAATTCCAACAAAAATTAACTTTATACAAAGACTTCTCTCTTTAGAGTTGAAAACATCAGACTATTTGTTGGCCTGAAAGAAAGCAGCTGCATGTTGGAAATTCTGACTTTTCACTTGGATGTTTACTGTCATATAGACATAGATGTTTTCCAGCAGTGTGACAATATTTTAATTTTAAATAGGTTTTTTTTTTTTTTTTTTAGCTAATTCTTCAACTTTTAAGGGATCCTTTTATAAGTCCATTTTTTTCCTCTTTGGCTAAATTCAAAAAAGAGTTATATTTCCACTAAATCAAAGCAGATTTTAATTGCAAAGATGTTTTTCATTTATTTTGGATATGTTAAGATTTCCTTGTTGGTATCATGCAAGTCAAACTGTGCAGAGTTAGCACCTTCTTTTGTAGTTGAGTTTTTATTGAGATAAAATTTACCTATAGTGAGAAACAGAGATATTAAATGTGTATTTTGATGAATTTTGACAAATATATGTACACAAGTAACCAATCCACTGTTTTAGATATATTAGAACATTTTTATCACACCAGAAAGTTTCTTTTCCCCATTGTCATACTCTACCACCAATTTAAACAAAATTCTGATTTCTACCACCAAATATTTCTAACACCATATATTGTTCATGAATTTAATATATTTGATCCTTCTCAAATTAATGTTTCTGTATGGTATGAAGTGAGGGTTAAGTATTATTTTTCCCTTTTGTTTTTTCCCGTTTTTGAAGAACATATGTTCATCCGTGGAATTGATCTTGTGCCCAGACTAGAAATTGACCATATAAATGCACATATATGAACTATCTATTTATTTTATTGATCTATTTTTCTTCCTTTACTCCAGTAACACACGCTCTTCATTACTTGTAGCTTTATAGTAACTCTTGAAATCTTGTAGTGTAATTACTCCTACACTGTTCTTATATTTTATGATTTGGACTATGGCAGGTACTGTGCATTGACATATATTAGAATAAGCCTAAAAATTTCTAAAGTCTGGTGGAATTTTCACTATGATGACTGAGTCTCGACATCAATTTGGAGAGAATTAAGTTAAAATTAATATGGAATTTTCCAGTCCACATAATTTGCATTAACTTAAGTCATCTTTAATTCCTCTTGTATATTTTTTCAGTGTACAGTTTTTACACAAATTGTTGAAATCTTACCTAAATATTTCATGTTTTGATGTACTTTAAAATAGTATTCTAAAAATTTATATTTCTATTCATTTTTTTCTATAATATAGAAATAAAAGTGACTTTTGTTTATTTACATTTTATCCTAAGAACTTGCCAAATTTACTTATGTGTTCTAGTATTTTGGGAGGGGGAGAGTTACTTAGAATTTTCTTATGTATTAAAATATGTGCACTGGATATAAGGAAGGTGCTAACTTTTCTTTCTAGTCTTTATGTCTTTATTTTATTCCTTGCTTTATTGACCTCTGTACAACTTTGAGTGTATTTAATAGAATGGCAATAACAGATATTCTTCAGAGGAAGCACTCAATACTTCACACTTCGGATAATGTTGTTGCTGCTTTTTCATGGATGTACTTTACACCTTGAGAACATTACTTTTATTTCCAATTTGCTGAGAGTATTTATCAAGAGTATGTGTTGAAAAGCTACAGTAATCAAAAGAGTATGGTACTGGCATAAAAACAGAAATATAGATCAATGGAACAGGATAGAAAGTCCAGAGAAGAGATAAACCCAAGCACCTATGGATGGTCACCTAATCTATGACAAAGGAGGCAAGACTATACAATGGAGAAAAGACCATCTCTTCAATAAGCGGTGTTGGGAAAATTGGACAGCTACATGGGATAGAATGAAATTAGAACACTCCCTAACACCATACACAAGAACAAACTCAAAATGGATTAAAGACCTAAATGTAAGTCTGGATACTATAAAACTCTTAGAGGAAAACATAGGCAGAACACTCTTTGACATAAATTGCAGCAAGATCTTTTTTGATCCACCTCCTAGAGTAAAGAAAATAAAAACAAAAATAAACAAGTGGGACCTAATTAAACTTAAAAGTTTTGTACAGCAAAGAAAACTATAAACAAAATGAAAAGACAACGCACACAAAGGGAGAAAATATTTGCAAATGAAGTGACCGACAAGGGATTAACCTCCAAAATATACAAATAGCACGTGCAGCTCAATATCAAAAAAAGAAGCAACCCAATCAAAAAATGGGCAGAAGACCTAAATAGACATTTCCCCAAAGAAGACATACAGATGGTCAAGAAGCACATGAAAAGATGCTCGAAATCACTAATTATTAGAGAAATGCAAATCAAAACTATAATGAGGTATCACCTCACACTGGTCAGAAGGTCATCATCAAAAAATCTACAAACAATAAATGCTGGAGAGGTGTGGAGAAAAGGGAACCCACCCACACTGTTGATGGGAATGTAAGTTGGTACAACCATTATGGAGGACAGTATGGAGTTTCCTTAAGAAACTAAAAATAGAGCTACCACATGATCCTGCAATCCCCCTGGTGGGCATATATCTGGAGGAAACCATAATTCAAAAAGATACATGCACCCCAGTGTTCACTGCAGCACTAATTACAATAGCCAACACATGGAAGCAACCTAAATGTCCATTGACAGAGGAATGGATAAAGAAGATGTGGTACATATATACAATGGAGTATTTACTCAGACAGAAAACAAATGAAATAATGCCATTTGCAGTAACATGGATGGGTCTAGAGATTATCATACCAAGTGAAGTAAGTGAGACAGAGAAAGACAAGTATATGATATCACTTATATGTGGAATCTAAAAAAAATGGTACAAATGTACTTATTTTCAAAACAGAAATAGAGTCACAGATGTAGAAAACAAACTTATGGTTACTAGGTGGGGAATGGTATGCTAAGGGGTAAATTGGGAGATTGGGATTTACATATACACATTTCTAGATATAAAATAGATAACTAACAAGTACCTACTGTATAGCACAGGGAACTCTTCTCAATACTCAGTAATGACCTATATGGGAAAAGAATCTAAAAAAGAGTGGATATATGTATATGTTTAACTGCTTCAGTTTGCTGTACATCAGAAACTAACACAAGATTGTAAATCAACTATACTCCAATAAAAATTAAAAAGAAAAAGAGTACGTGTTGAATGCTGTCAAATGCTTTTTGTCTGCATCTATTGAGAGTATTTTTTTTCTCATTTAGATATTTACATTGATTTATTTTTGAGTGGAAAATAAGCAGTGCATTCCTGCGATAAAACCAAACTGGTTATGATGAAAATCCTACAACCTTATTAAGGATTTGTGTTTCTATATTTAAGAAGGATATTGATTTGTCATTTTTACAACATCATGTAGGTTCATGCTTATCATTTTATCTCTGAGTTATATGAGCATGTATGAGCTATATGTATGTGAATATGTTTATTTATTTTTGCTGTACTTTATCTTTTATTTGCTAGATTGTCCGTTTTAACAAGTTTGCTAGTCTACTTCTAAGGGTGGAACTAGAGCAAATTATTTTCTTAACATATAGATTGGTATTTATCAGTCACATAGTCTGAAAAATACATGTTCCAGTTGTAAGAATCACTCATGACTTTACAGGGCTGAGTGAGGAAGACAGTGGTTGAACTCTGGCCAAGGAAGGGAGTTCATGTTCTATTTGGATCTTGGCAACAGTGGAGAAGAAAGAAAGTGTGAATGAATTGAGTCACAATGGCCTGTGGGTCCCCAAATATCTCGGATCAACCCTTACCATTTACTGTCAGGAGAGAAACAGCTACCTGCCTGCAGGTCCCAGTAGTTGCATCAGTAATGGCCTGAATTAGGATCTGCCTACTGCAGCTCTGGAAAGATGCTGTAATCTCCCCTGGATTTTTTCAGAAGGAAAATTAATTGAGGGATGTGAAACCTGGTCCCAAGGACATTAACCAAGAATGTAAGTCCCAACTTCAAAGGTTCCAGGATGAAAAGATTTGGGATTCTCTAGGCAAAATGTGACTCACCAATATTTTATAAACACGAATCTAAAACCTGTCAAACATTCACATTTCAATGGTACTAAAATTCAAACAAATGCACTGTTGTACCTGCCAGTTTTATATCTATGCTGTGTGGATTTTACTCTAGTGGACAGTCCAGTGAACAATGAAAGAAAGTTTCACACTAATATGGATTTTGTTGTTGCTGTCATTTGCTTATTTAGCCCAGGTATCTGATGAGGAATGAAGATTGTCCCAGGCACTCCATACTTAAAAATATAGATTTTCTGTTACTTGCCTCTGAATGAATCTTGACAAGATCACTTTGTTGATGCAACTAACTGCTTTAGTACATCAAGTTTACTTGTAATGGGCAGGCAACATTGCTCCTTTGCATATATGAAGTTGGCAACCAGTCATAGCTAAGGGCTCAGGGTGCATACGCCGAGGTAAATCCTACTTGCATGAAACCCCTGCAACAAGAGAACCATTCTGCCCAACCCCTCTGCTCAGCCTGTGCTGTGAACATTTTCTTTAAAGAGTACAACACATCTTTTTTCTTAGACACTATTCAATATGCAATTATTTGTAACAATTTTTTAATTTATCTTTTTAGAATACTTACAAAAAGAGCAAGTTATTTCTCCTGTCCCCCTCACCCCTACACAAATACTTTTTTGTGACCTTCACTTGAACTAGTAAAATAAGAATTTCATAAATATTCTCAAAGTACAGCGTCTGATTAATTTTTTTGTGTGTATCTCATTCTGGCCTTAAGCTATCATTATTGCACCTGTTAGAATATCTTGCACGTATATTAGTATATTTGACATTTTGAAGATAGCTGCTGTCAATAAAAATTATAGGTATTTATTTTAAGTCGTGTGACTGGAAATCATCCAATAGATTCTGAAGGAAGCTAGATCAGAATGAAAGCAAAAGCATCCAAAAAAATAGTCCTTTACCATATGGTGTCAGAGGCCTAAGAAATACCTTAATACAGTTTTTAGCTATATTACTTAATGAATTAAAATTAATCTATACAAAATGTATTTATAATAGCATGAATTAATTTTAAAACAATATATTTAAATATTATTTTCAATTAATTTCTCTCTGTCATAGTTAATATTTGTGATATATGATTGGCCATAATTCATTGAATACTGTTGACTGTATGTTCTTTTATTCCTTTTAGTTTTTTTATTTTATTTGAAATGTAACATATGCTCCTATGTTTAAAACAAAATAATGAAAATGATGCAAATTCTCTCAACCAAAAGCTAATCATCTCATCTCATAATCGTTTAAGTTGGTACTCACACACATACACATTCTTCATCCACAAAATAGATCACAATGTAACAGTATTATTCTTTTTCATTCTCAACCACATTTTAAACATCTTTAGATAAAAATGTAAATAAATCTGCTTCACCTTTAAAAATTATGGTAAACACACAAAAATTGCCATCTTAACCATTTTATTGTATAGTTTCTTATCAAGCATATTCACACATTTCTTAACCACTTTATTGTATAGTTTCTTATCAAATATATTCACACATTGCACATTCAACCAATCTCTAGAACTTGTTCATCTTGAAAAACTGAAACTCTATACCCATTAAACAACAACTTCCCATTACTCCTCTCCCAGCCCCTTGAAACCACAATTCTACTTTCTGTTTCTATGAATTAGACTACTTTAGACACCTCATGTAAGTGGAATAAAACAGTATTTGTCTTTTTGAGGCTGCTTGTATCACTTAGCATAATGTTCTTTGAAGTTCATCCATGGTGTATCATGTGTCACAATTTCCTTCATTTTTAAGGCTGAATAATATTTCATTGTATGTATATACCACATTTTGTTTATCTATTTTTCCTTTGATGGAAATGGGTTGCTTTGACCTTTTGGCTATTGTGAATAATACTGCTATGGACATGTATGTACAAATATCTCTGCAACATCCTGCTTTTGGGTGTATACCCAGATATTGCTTGATCATATGGTAATTGACTTTTTAATATTTTGAGGAACTGCCATGCTTTTTTTTTAAGTGACTGCACCATTTTACATTCTACCAACAGTACACAAGGGTGCCTTCCAATTTTTCCACATCCTCACAAACAGTTGCTATTTTCTGTTTTTTGGATAGTAGCCATCCTGATGGGTGTTAGGTTCTACTTCACTTTTTAAATGTTGTATAATATTTCTTAAATGATTATATCATGGCTTATTTAGCAGTTCTACCTTTGACAAACATTATAATTATTGTTGCATTCAATCAACACTGAAATAAGGCTTTTGTAAATGTATCTTTGTGTGTTATCACAATTTTATCTTAATTGAATACATTTTATAAGTGGAATATCTGTCTAAATGTAAATGCATTCTCATTTAGACAAATTGAAAATGGAATTTTTATAACTATTTCTAATTATCTGTTTGGAATATTTACAGAAAGAGCAAAATATTTTCTTGTGGGGCTTCCCTGGTGGCGCTGTGGTTGAGAGTCCACCTGCCGATGCGGGGGACATGGGTTCGTGCCCCGGTCCAGGAGGATCCCGCATGCCATGGAGCGACTGGGCCCGTGAGCCATGGCCGCTGAGCCTGCACGTCCGTAGACTGTGCTCCGCAACGGGAGAGGTCACAGCGGTGGGAGACCCACGTACCGCAAAAAAAAAAAAAAGAAAAAGGAAGTTTCTTGTGTCTCCTTATCCCTACACAAACACTGTAGCACAATGCCCTCTAAAACCGCTTAGTGGGTTTATACTCTCAACAAGAGCACAGAAGGGCAGCTGTCTTCCCTAATGATTTTCAGTGTCGAGTGTGATCATCTGTCTCTACTCTGCTGGCGTGGTGGAGGAATACTTCATCATTTTCATTTCCTTACCTTTAATGTGGCTCAAGATTAAACATCCTGCATATAGTTACTAACCATTTGTATTTTTCCTCTTCTGTGAACTAAACTAGTCATATTTTGGGCCCAATTTTTATTGTGATTCTGTATCTTTTTACTGATTCACAGAAAATTCTTGCAAATTAAATAAACTATTTCAATTTTTGTCAGACTAGTCTCAAGTACTATTTTTGTATTTGGGTAAGATCTGCCAATTTCATTGATTTTTTAATCAAAGAATCAGCTTTTGGTTGATTGTCTGTATTCCTTCCCATTTTCAGTTTCAATGATTTGTGTTCTAATTTGTATCATTTCCCTACTTAGGCTTGCTTTAGGCTTACATTGCTCTTCTGACTCTAAGGTCTAAGGTGGAATCTCTGGTTAGTGATTTTAGACCTTTCTTATTTTCATATTTACATATATATATATATATATTTATATTTTTTCATATATACATATATTTAAATTTTCCTCTAAGCACTATTTTTTTTTCTGAAACTCACAAGTTTTGATCTTATGTTTTCATTCTCCCTTCCTCACTTTTTCTACTTCATCTGGACAGAAGATTTGGGCCACAGAGTTCAGTTATTCATCCTTGGATAAGCCACCCTTCTCAATTTACTAGGAGTGTGACCATCCTTATTTTCAAAATGAAGTTTAAAATAACTATACGAAAAAAAAATTGTCATCATGATTAGACAAACATAGAGTTGTTCACACAGAAATGTCACCATGTCTATCTCATCTTCCACTACAATCTCAGTGCCTAGCAAAGTGACTGACATTCAATAAATATTTGTTGAATGAAAAAAAAGTAATGTCATGAATAAATAATGATTGTTAGTTTCTCTAATTTCTAAATTGCTCTTTCTAGAAAATCAGTTAAAATGTTGGTCTCCAAAAACCTTTGTACCTTCAATGAAATGTTACTTAAGAATACGTTTTTCTAAAGTTAATTATTTTATTTTATGGAATTTCATAAATCACCTTAGGAAAGTGAGAATTAGTGTTTAAGTATTCTTTCTCCACCTTATACACTTCTAAATTAACTTCATACCACTTATTCAACTTAGAGTTTATTCAAAAAATGAAATGTTTTTAGAAAAAAATAGGGAAATGTTCAGTCAGCATAGCTCACATTTGCAGAAAATCCCCTGAAATACACTAGATCAACCAAGATAACTACATTAAAGAAGGTAGTGTTACCTGGGGGAAGTGGAGATTATCCATCTAGCACCACTTTTGAGAAGCAGTTACCATAACAATATAATATGTACCAAATTGGAGAAGTATACCTAGAGTTAACAGACTGTTTCACTCCTGGAGATCTGTGTATATTATGTTGAATTTAATTAGAGCTCTTTTGGTAGATTCTTCTAAGAATCCTTATAAGAAAAGTATGTGGTTAGAGACAAGGCAGGTGTTTGGAGAAGTGAGGATTATAACTTTCCAAAGGTCTGTGTTATCAATGTGTTATAGACATGGTGTTAAGTGTGAAGGAGTGGTCATAGGATTTTAAAGGTCTTATCCTTGATCCATACTGAGCTTCTAAAAGAATAATGTCCAGGATGAAGATCTGGGACAAGAAACAAATTCATAATTTAGAAATATCTTAAATTTTGATGATGAAATTAACCTATTCAGAGATAATTTTATGATTTTCACCAAACAAAGTTAGCCACAAATAGCACAGGTTTTATCTACCATATTAGCTGGCTCATTCCAAAGTAGCAGAATAGGCCAAAACCTAAAAGATTCTCTCTGGAAACCCCAAAAATCTTTATCAGAGATGATCCCTAGTGCAGAGATTTTCACTGTTTTGAAGGTGACACATATGGCAGAAACTTTCTCAAAATGCCTCTACCCCAATTCGAAGCCCCCACCTTAAATCCCTCAGGCAGCTTACTGACTGAAATATTAGAGAACACAATAATTTCAAATTGAAGTTAAATAATACTATTCAGTCAAAATTCATTAAGATGCTTAGGAATTAAGGAGATTCAAGCTCCATTATCTTGGAGTTGATAACAGATTTGAACAGAATTTTCCCAATTGAAATGTAAGTGACAAAAAGGAAAACTAATACAAGCTAAGACAAAAATTGTTCATCAAGAAAATTAGAAAAAAATGATAAGTAAATGATATATTTTAGAAACCCCTTTGGTAAAAAATAATATTTGTTCTAGAGACTAAAACTTTGATTCACATGTTTTTAGTGTCAAATAAGAAACAGTTTAATGAGACACCAAAATAAGATTCAATGGAACTGTCAGAGCGAAGTAAATGAATTAAAGTGAAAAACACACCATCACATAATCAAAACCTAATAACATCTGATCAGCCATGGAATGCAGGCTTAAGAAAGAACTTAAAATGCTATAGAAGCAGAAGAATAAAGGTGAAGAGTCTGAGAACAGTAGGTGTGATGGTTAGTTTTATGCATCAACTCAGGTTATAATACACAGTTGTTTGATTAAACACTAATCTAGGTGTTGTTCTGAAGGTGTTTTGTAGATGTGGTTAATTAACTACTACAATCATCTGACTTTAAGTAGAGGAGATTATCCTTCTCCTTGATGTGGTGGACCTCATCCAATCAGTTGAAGGTATTAAGAGCAAACAGGTTTACCTGAAGAAAAATTCTGCCTCAAGATTGTAGCATCAAAAAGTCTACAAAAAATAAATGCTGGGGAGGGTGTGGAGAAAAGGGAATCCTCCTATACTCTTGGTAGGAATGTAAATTGATACAACCATTATAGAGAACAGTATGGAGGTTCCTTAAAAAACTAGAAATAGAACTACCATATAATCCAGCAATTCCACTCCTGGGCATAAACCCAGAGAAAACCATAATTTGAAAAGATACATGCACCCCAATATTCATTGCAGAACTATTTACAATAGCCAAGACATGGAAGCATCCTAAATGTCCATTGACAGAGGAATGGATAAAGAAGATGTGGTATATATACACAATAGAATATTACTAAACCATAAAAAAATGAAATAATGCCATTTGCAGCAACATAGATGGACTTAGAGATTATCATACTAAGTAAACTAAATCAGACAGAGAAAGACAAGTATCATATTATATCACTTATACATGGACTCTAAAAAATGATACAAATGAAGTTATTTACAAAACAGAAACAGACTCATAGACTTCAAAAATAAAACTATGGTTACCAAAGAGGAAAGGTGGGGGGAGGGATAAATTAGGAGTTTGAGATTAACATATACACACTACTATATATAAAACAGATAATTAACAGGGACCTACTGTATAGCACAGGGAACTCTACTCAATATTCTGTAATAGCCTATATGGGAAAAGAATCTGAAAAAGAATGGATATATGTATATGTATAACAGAATCACTTTGCTGTATACCTGAACCTAACACAACATTGTAAATCAACTATACCCTAATATAAAATAAAAATTAAATTTAAAAAGATGGTAGCATCATTCCTACCAGAGTTTTCAACATGCCAGTCTGCCCTATGGATTTGTGACTTGCCAGTTACCACAATCCTGTAAACCAATTCCTTGAAATAAATCTCTCTCCTTGATAGATAGATAGATAGATAGATAGATAGATAGATAGATAAATACATACATATATAGAGAGACAGACATCCTACTGGTTCTGTTTTTCTGGAAAACCCTGACTGATATAGTAGGTACAAAAGACAGACACTAAATAAAGACCCAGAATATTTATTAGCAAATCTGAAAATATATATATATCCAGAGATGCAATAAATATACTTTGTCTTAAATTGAAGGAATATATGTATTTTCAGACTAATATATCTTACTTTGTGTCAGGAAAACTTAATGAGAGACAATCAATTTAGTCATATCATCCAGTTAGTTATTCATCTATAGGTTTAAACAGTGTTTTTAGTGTCCTGGCAGACTAATTGTATCTTCTACAAAGAACAGAAAATAAGGATGATCACAGCCCTTTTAACAACATGAGATGCCAGAGAAAATGAGCCAAGGTATATAGACTTTTGATGAAGAAAATGAAATAAAACAAGGATTCTTAAACCATTCAAGCTATTTTTTTCCACTTAAGATAGAAATATATTATCATGTAAGAAAAACAAGTAAATATATTACTCATATGCCTTTCCTAAACCATGAAATCAGAGAAAAATCTATATTTCAATGTCTGAGCAAATCCTTGTCTTTCTGTAAAACTTCTAAAAACAACTTGTTTCTGCTAGAAAGTAACTTTAAGAAGCCCTAGATTATAGAGGAAAAACAGAAAATATGGAGATAAAGATTGATAGCTTTTATCACTTCAGATAAATGTTAATTTAAAAATTAAATTTCAAAATTCCAAGAAAGCCTAAAATAATTAATTGGTAAAAAATCAAGTGGAAAAGGTGGCAAACATTTTAATTAGAAAACAGGAAAAATATATAAATGGATATTTCACAAGAAGAAATACAAATGAACTACACATAAAATAACCTCTTTAAATCTCAAAAAAATCCAAGGATATGGTCATATAAATTTCTTTTGCCTATAAAATTAAAAACTATGTAATTTTTGCCAACTTCAGTGTTATCTAGGCTGTGAGGTAACAGGAGATGTCTTTGAATCAATAGGAGTATAAGCAGATGCAGACTGTTTTAAATCCCTTTTTGCAGTATATATTTGTTCTCTAAGTTTAAAAAGTAAACACTTTTTGCCTTAGCATTTCCAATATTAGAAATGTATGCTATGGTAGATAATTGCATAAATTTGCAAAGAATCATGTCCATAGTTGTTTGTATGGTGCTAAAATAGTGAAAGTTATAAATATCAGTTGTTAATTGGTTAAATAAATTATAATGCATTCACAGATCAGAACATAATGCAGGCGTTATTACTATGATGGATACATATATCTGTTTATGGACATAACCACAAATATGAAGTTGAAAAATAAAAATGTTTATGAAGCAGCATCCTAAAAAAATAATAATGCCTAAAAATATGTATAAAGTACAGAGATAACTAGAATAATGGTCACCTAGCTTTCTTCTGTATAATTTTTATATTGCTTGTATTTTCTCTAATGCACATGTATACTTTTATGATCAAAAAGATTTTATTTAAAGAAACTTTGTAAACATTGTTGGAGAAGGGATTACTTTAATGGTTTAGATAAGAGAATTACATAGAAATTGCATTTCATAATATAAAATGTTTTCTTCTCCCCTCCTCTCCTCTCTCCTCCCCTTCCTTTTTCTCTTTTCTTTTTTTGTTTCTTTTTTCTCTTCTTTTCTTTTCTTTTTCCTTTTCTAGCTCTATTAACCACAAATCAGATCTCTTTTTCTATGAGTTTGTTTCTCTTTTGACATATAATTGACCTACAACACTATGTTAGTTCCTGGTGCACAACATAGGGATTTGATATTTCTGTACATTACAAAATGATCACCACAATAAATCTAGTTACCATCTGTCACCATACAAAGATATTACATTGTTATTGACCATGTGTGTTTTTTAAACCTAGTCTTGATGCAAGATTCTATTAAATAGTAAAGCATTAAGAAGGAGCTGCAGGAAACTATAACCTAACATCACACTTTAGATGTTTAATCTTACTGTAATTATGATGATGTTAATAAAGAATTCTAAATTTTAATGAAAAAATCTCCCAAAATGCTTCTCTCCAAAATCTGAAATGATGAAGGGCAATGATATAGAACCAGTAGAAAATATATGAATGCTGACAAAACAAAGGCAAATGTTTTAAGTTAATGAGATAATATTCTAGAAAGCAAAAAATATAACCCAAGAAGATATCATTTTGGCTTTGTGTTTAGTAATTAATTTTACAGGAAGCCCATTGTTATTATTTGGTCCATCTTTTTGATAAAAGATGCAAATTACATGAAGGTTATATTGTGACATTAAGATATAATATATCTACTGATATTGCTATTTGTACCTCTCATTATCTATCAATTTATATTCATCAAAGCACAATGTTAAAAAAGAATCAGCCTGGAATATAATTAAAGAGGCAAAATTTATTTAATTTTATCACATGCTAATTGGGAGAATAAGAAATGTTAATTCCAAGTCACAAAAGTTAAAAATTTTTCCAGTATATTCAAGAGCAAGAAAGAAAAGAGACATGAATTTTCTATTTCCAGAAGTCCATTTACTGTGAAGCAGGGATGATTCATCTGACTCATCACATTACGCTTGAAATATCACTCAAAATTATTCTTTTGTTACATACTAACATCTTGATAAAATGCATTGAGTAATAAAAATAATTTATACAACATTTACCTGGCCTAGTGCTTGTAAAGTCTCAGTCTTTTCACTCATATTTTCAGTAATTTCCTAGTTGACTTAATATCTCTCAGAGGACAACATTTTTAATGTTTTGTAGGTTGATGAGGAGGGGTGTCTGACTGTTACCCACATAAACCACCAACACCAAGTTGTTAGGACCAAGAACTGTGGTCCACCCATATTAGCCCCATAAAGACCCATAGCATTGTAGCCCAACCAGATCCTGATATTCCATCTGGATCAGCCATTATTTAAGTGTGTCTATCAGCAGACATCTCCCAACAAATTAAGTAAGTTAAGTAATTCAAACTCAAATGTGATGTACCTTCTCCCCCACCCCCTAATTTATAGGCTCCTTAAGGACAAAAAGGTGGAAGCAAGTGGTTGGGTTGAACTGGTTTAGTGAGTGTGAAAGTGGTCTCTTGCAGAGCAGGGGGTCAGACAGTAGTCTGGAATCTATGCTTTAACCGTAAAGCAGCCATTTCACTGAGCCTCGGGGGTCACTTTATAGGTGTTCTATAAACATTTTATAGCTATTCTCTGGCTGTTCCTTTCTTATAACTGCCTATCTTATACCTTCTGGAGATGCTGACCCAGCATGTGGTGAAGTAATAGCCAGTTTTGAAGATCAGAATGGATTACTTTCTTCACCCACTCACCTTTCACCTACTGTTTAATGACCACCCAACTATTCCCAGCACAACAAAGAGAAATCATCAGAAGTAGCTCTGAAAGGACAAACTAAAAGTTTAGACCTGAAGGTCTCACCACTGCCATTCTGTGAATAAATGGTCCATTCCACTGTGCTTTCTTGAATACTGTCAGGGTTATATTTAATTCAGAAAAAATGCAAGTGAATCTGATATAGGAAGAATGATGAGAAGGTAGAAAAGACTCAGTAAGGCTTCCTCCCTTGTCATTCTGAGAGATAAGTAAAATTCTGTTTTTTTTTTTTTTAAATTAAGTATAGTTGATTTAAGTAAAATTCTTTGCATAGCACTCACCTAACCATTAAGGAAAAATTCAGTGCCCAAAGAAAATGTTGAGATTATGTGTCTAATCAATCTATGCTATGGAGGAAAAAACTAATAAACTTATAGGCTTTTCTTAAAATATCATAGAATATTTAGTTTCTTTCAAGTCTAGTTCTGATGCATGTAAAATTTCACTGAAAATACAGAAATACTGAGGATAAAAATGTACAATAATAAGTGATATTTTGTTTATTGTAATGGGTAGTCTTTTTTAATTTTTATTTTATATTGGAGTATACTTGATTTACAATGTTACATTAGTTTCAGGTGTACAGCAAAGTGATTCAGTTATACATACACATATATCTATTCTTTTTCAGATTTTCCCATATAGGTTATTACATAATATTGAGTAGAGATCCCTGTGCTATACAGTAGGTGCTTGTTGATTATTTATTTTATTTATATATAGTAGTGTGTATGTTAATCCCAACCTCTGTTATCCCTCTCCACCCCCCAGCTTTCCCCTTTGGTAACCATAAGTTTGTTTTGAAGTCTATGAGTCTGCTTCTGTTTTGTACATAAGTTCATTTGTATCACTTTTTTTTTGATTGTTAGTCATATGTGTCAACTTGACTATGCTATAGTACCAAGTTATTTAATCAAATGTTAATCTAGATGTTTCTGTGAAGGCATTTTGTAAAGATGTTTAAAAGTCCATAGTAAACTGACTTTAACTAAAGGAGATTACCCCTAATAATGTAGATGGGTCTCATTCAATCAGATGAAAGCCTCAAGAGCAAAAACTAGATATCCAAGTAAAGAAAGTCTACCTTTAACACTTCAACAACAAAACCACCTGAGTTTCCAGCTTGTTGGGTTGGCCTACAGTTTTCAGATTTGTCATACCCACAACTACATAAGTCAGTTTCTTAAAACAGATCTCTATCTATCATCTAATATCTATCTATCATCTAATTATAATGGCTTTGTTTCTCTGAAGAAGCCTAACTGATGCAGATACAATTATTAAATTTTAAATTTATCAAAAGGTATAAATAAATTTATCTTAGGAAATACAAAATACATATAGAGAAAATTCTAAGCAATCAGCATACAGATATTAGAGTTAACATGAGTTCAGCAAGAATGCAGGGTACAAGATCAGCATAGAAAAATCAATTGTATTCTATCTACTAGCAATGTTCAATTTGAAAATGAAATTAAGAAAACAATTTCACTTATAACTGTATGGCAAGTAATAAAATACCTAAATTTAACAAAAGAAGTATAAAACTTTTACATTAAAATAAATTTAAGAAAAGGAATAAATTTAACAAAAGAAGTGTAAAACTTTTATATTGAAAACTATAAGATATTGTTGGAAGAAAGTAAAGAAGACCAAACTAATGATAATAATGACTGATATCTCATGTTCATGAATAGGAATTTAATACTGCTTAGGTGCCAATACTTCCCAAGTGATTTGTAGATACAAGCAATCCTTATCAAAATTCTGGCTGGTTTATTTGTAGAAGTTATCAACTGATCCTGAAATTCACATGGAAATTCAAGGAGCCCAAAATAACAATCTTGAAAAACAGAACAGAGCTGGAAGAGTCACACTTCCCAATTTCAAAACTTAAGATAAATCTACAATAATCAAAATATTATGGTCTCATCAAAAAAAAAAAAGGTTAATATATGAGGTGATAGATGTGTTAAGTAACTAAATGGGGGAAATTCACGAAGTATATGTACATCAAATCATCATGTTGTACACTATAAATATTCTACAATTTTATTTGTCAATTAGATCTCAATAAAGCTGAAAAGAAAGAGATTAATGTATTCACAAAATTTTTTAAGACACTGTCATACTGGTTTAAGGATACATACATAGGTCAATGGAATAGAATTTAGAGTCTAGAAATCAACTCTTGTATTATGGTCAGCTAATTTTTAATAAAAGTGCCAAGAATTCAATGAGGAAAGAACAGTTTTTTAACAATGGGTGCTGGGGGACATGCTCTTACTCCCTCTTTCGAGAACACCAGAATCAGAACTAACTGCTGAACAATCATCAACAGGAAGACACTGGAACTCACCAAAAAAGATACCTCACATGCAAAGACAAAGGAGAAGCTGCAGTGAGATGGTAGAAGAGGCGCTATCACAATAAAAACAAATCCCATAACTGCTGGGTGGGTGACTCACAAACTGGAGAACACTTATACCACAGAAGCCCACCCACTGGAGTGAAGGTTCTGAGCCACACATCAGGCTTCCCACCCTGGCGGTCTGGCAACAGGTGGAGGAATTCCTAGAGAATCAGACTTTGAAGAGTAGCGGGATTTGATTGCAGGACTTCAGCAGCACTGGTGGAAACAGAGACACCACACTTGGAGGGCACACACAAAGTAGTGTACGTATTGGGACCGAGAGGAAGGAGCAGTGACCCTATAGGAGACTGAACCGGACCTACCTGCTACTGTTGGAGGGTCTCCTGCAGAGACGGGGGGCAACTGTGGCTCACGAAGGGACAAGGACACCAGCAGCAGAAGTTCTGGGAAGTACTCCTTGGTGTGAGCCCTCCCAGAGTCCACTGTTAGCCCCACCAAAGAACCTGGGTAGGCTCCAGTGTTGGGTCACCTCATTCCAAACAACCAACAGGGAGGGAACCAGCCCGACCCATCATCAGACAAGGAGAGTAAAGTTCTACTGAGCTCTGCCCACCAGAGCAAGAGCCCCAACTCTAACCACCAACAGTCCCTCCCATAAGGAAACTTCCACAAGCCTCTTATATAGCCTCATCCACCAGAGGGCAGACAATAGAAGGAAGAAGAACTACAATCCTGCAGCCTGTGGAACAAAAACCACATTCACAGGAAGATAGACAGGATGAAAAGACAGAGGGCTATGTACCAGATGAAGGAACAAGACAAAACCCCAGAAAAACAACTAAATGACATGGAGATAGGCAAACTTCCAGAAAAGGAATTCAGAATAATGAGAGTGAAGATGATCCAGGACCTCGGAAAAAGAATGGAGGCAAAGATCAAGAAGATGCAAGAAATGTTTAACAAAGATCTAGAATAATTAAAGAACAAACGAACAGAGATGAACAATACAATAACTGAAATGAAAACTACACTAGAAGGAATCAATAGCAGAATAACTGAGGCCAAAGAACAGATAAATGACCTGGAAGACAGAATGGTGGAATTCACTGCTGCAGAACAGAATAAAGAAAAAAGAATGAAAAGAAATGAATACAGCCTAAAAGACCTCTGGTACAACATTAACTGCAACAACATTCACATTATAGTGGTCCCAGAAGGAGAAGAGAGAGAGAAAGGACCAGAGAAAATATTTGAAGAGATTATAGTCGAAAACTTCCCTAACATGGGAAAGGAAATAGCCAGCAAAGTTCGGGAAGCACAGCAAGTCCCATACAGGATAAACACAAGGATAAACATGCCAAGACACATAGTAATCAAACTGGCAAAAATTAAAGACAAAGAAAAATTATTGAAAGCAGCAAGGGAAAAATGACAAATAACATACAAGGGAACTTCCATAAGGTTAACAGATGATTTCTCAGCAGAAACGCTACAAGCCAAAAGGGAGTGGCATGATATATTTAAAGTGATGAAAAGGAAGAACCTACAACTAAGATTACTCTACCCAACAAGGATCTCATTCAGATTCGATGGAGAAATCAAAAGCGTTACAGACAAGCAAAAGCTAAGAGAATTTAGCACCACCAAACCAGCTCTACAGAAAAGGCTAAATGAACATCTCTAAGTGGGAAACACAAGAGAAGTAAAGGACCTAAAAAAACCAACCCAAAACAACTAAGAAAATGGTAATAGGAACATACATATCAATAATTACCTTAAACGTGAATGGATTAAATGCTCCAACCAAAAGACATAGGCTCGGTGAATGGACAGAGAAACAAGACCCATGTATAGGCTGTCTACAAGTGACCCACTTCAGACCTAGGGACACATAAAGACTGAAAGTAAGGGGATGGAAAAAGATATTCCATGCAAATAGAAATCAAAAGAAAGATGGAGTAGCTATACTCATATCAGATAAAACAGACTTTAAAATAAAGAATGTTACAACAGACAAGGAAGGACACTACATAATGATCAAGGGATCAATCCAAGAAGAAGATATAACAATTATAAATATATATGCACCCAACATAGGAACACCACAATACATAAGGCAACTGCTAACAGCTCTAAAAGAGGAAATCAACAGTAACACAATAATAGTGGGGGACTTTAACACCTCGCTTACACCAATTGACAGATCATCCAAACAGAAAATTAATCAGGAAACACAAGCTTTAAATGACACAACAGACCAGATAGTTTTAATTGATATTTATAGGACATTCCATTCAAAAACAGCATATTACACTTTGTTCACAAATGCACACAGAACATTCTCCAGTAAAGATCACATGTTGGGTCACAAATCAAGCCTCAGTAAATTTAAGAAAACTGAAATCATATCAAGCATCTTTTCTGACCACAATGCTATGAGATTAGAAATCAATTACAGGGAAAAAAATACATAAAAAACACAAAAACATGGAGGCTAAACAATACATTACTAAATAACAAAGAGCTCACTGATGAAATAAAAGAGGAAATCAAAAAATACCTAGAGACAAATGACAATGAAAACACGATGATTGAAACCTATGGGATGCAGCAAAAGCAGTTCAAAGAAGGAAGTTTATAGCTATACAAGCCTACCTCAAGAAACAAGAAAAACCTCAAATGAACAATGTAATGTTACACCTAAAGGAACTAGAGAAAGTAGAAAAAACAAAACCCAAAGTTAGCAGAAGGAAAGAAATCATAAAGATCAGAGCAGAAGTAAATGAAATAGAAACAAAGAAAACAATAGCAAAGATCAATAAAACTAAAAGCTGGTTCTTTAAAATAAACAAAATTGATAAACCATTAGCCAGACTCATCAAGAAAAAGAGGGAGAGCACTCAAATCAATAAAAATAGAAATGAAAATGGAGAAGTTAGAACAGACACTGCAGAAATACAAAGCATCCTGAGAGACTACTATAAGCAACTCTATGCCAATAAAATTGACAACCTGGGAGAAATGAACAAATTCTTAGAAAGGTATAACCTTCAAAGACTGAACCAGTAAGAAATAGAAAACATGAACAGACAAATCACAAGTAATAAAATTGAAACTGTGATTAAAAATCTTCCAGCAAACCGAAGTCCAGGACCACATGGCTTCACAGGTGAATTCTATCAAACAATTAGAGAAGAGCTAACACCCATCCTTCTCAAACTCTTCCAAAAATTTGCAGAGGAAGGAAAACTCCCAAACTCATTCTATGAGGCCACAATCACCCTGATAAAACCAGACAAAGATACTACAAAAAAAGAAAGTTACAGACCAGTATAACGGATGAATATAGATGTAAAAATCCTCAACAAAATACTAGCAAACAGAATCCAACAACACATTAAAAGGATCATACACCACGATCAAGTGGGATTTATCCCAGGGATGCAAGGATTCTTCAATACATGCAAATCAATCAATGTGATATACCATGTTAAGAAAGTGAAGAAAAAAACCATATGATCATCTCAATAGATGCAGAAAAAGCTTTTGACAAAATTCAACACCCATTTATGATAAAAACTCTCCAGAAAGTGGGCATAGAGGGAACCTACCTCAACATAATAAAGGCCATATACAACAAACTCACAACAAACATCATTCTCAATGGTGAAAAACTGAAAGCATTTCCTCTAAGATCAGGAACAAGACAAGGATGTCCACTCTCACCACTATTATTCAACATAGTTTTGGAATTCTTACCCATGGCAATCAGAGAAATAAAAGAAATAAAAGGAATACAAATTGGAAAATAAGATGTAAAACTGTCACTGTTTGCAGATGATATGATACTATACATACAGAACCCTAAAACTGCCACCAGAAAACTACTAGAGCTAATCAATGAATGTGGTAAAGTTGCAGGATACAAAATTAATGCACAGAAATCTCTTGCATTCCTGTACACTAATGTAGAAAATTCTGAAAGAGAAATTAAGGAAACACTTCCATTTACCACTGCAACAAAAAGAATAAAATACCTAGGAATAAACCTACCTAGGGAGACAAAAGACCTGTATGCAGAAATCTGTAAGACACTGATGAAAGAAATTAAAGATGATACCAACAGTTGGAGAGATATACCATGTCCTTGGATTGGAAGAATCAATATTGTGAAAATGACTATATTACCGAAAGCAATCTACAGATTCAATACAATCCCTATCAAATTACCAATGTCATTTTTTACAGAACTAGAACAAAAAATCTTAAAATTTGTATGGAGACACAAAAGATCCTAAATAGCCAAAGCAAACTTGAGGGAAAAAACGGAGCTGGAGGAATCAGACTCCCTGACTTCAGACTATAATACAAAGCTACAGTAATGCAGACAACATGGTACTGGCACAAAAACAGAAATATAGATCAATGGAACAGGATAGAAAGCCCACAGATAAACCCACGCACCTAGAGTCAACTAATCTATGACAAAGGAGGTAAGGATATACAATGGAGAAAAGACAGTGTCTTCAATAAGCGGTGCTGGGAAAACTGGACAGCTACATGTAAAAGAATGAAATTAAAACACTCCCTGACACCATACACAAAAATAAACTCCAAATGGATTAAAAACCTAAATGTAAGACCAGGCACTATAAAACTCTTAGAGGAAAACAAAGGAAGAACACTCCTTGACATAAATCACAGCAAGATCTGTTTTGATCCACCTCCTAGAGTAACGGAAATAAAAACAAAATAAACAAATGGGACCTAATGAAACTTAAAAGGTTTTGCACAACAAAGCAAACCATAAACAAGACAAAAAGACAACCCTCAGAATGGGAGAAAGTATTTGCAAATGAATCATCAGACAAAGGATTAATCTCCAAAATATATAAGCAGCTCATGGAGCTCAATATTAAAAAAACAAACAACCCAATCCAAAAATGGGCAGAAGACCTAAATAGATATTTCTCCAAAGAAGACATACAGCTGGCCAAGAAGCACATGAAAAGCTGCTCAACATCACTAACTATTAGAGATATGCAAATCAAAACTACAATGAGGTATCATCTCACACCAGTTAGAATGGGCATCATCAGAAAATCTACAAACAACAAATGCTGGAGAGGGTGGGGAGAAAAGTGAACCTTCTTTCACTGTTGTTGGGAATGTAAATTGATACAGCCACTATGAAAAACAGTATGACGGTTCCTTAAAGAACTAAAAATAGAATTACTGTATGACCCAGCAATCTCACTACTGGGCATATACCCAGAGAAAACCATAATTCATAAAAACACATGCACCCCAATGTTCATTGCAGCCCTATTTACAATAGCCAGGTCATGGAAGCAACCTAAATGCCCATCGACAGTCAAATGGATAAAGAAGTTGTGGTACATATATACAATGGAATATCTCTCACCCATGAAAAGGAACAAAATTGGGTCATTTGTAGTGACGTGGATGGATTTAGAGGCTATCATACAGAGTGAAGTAAGTCAGAAAGAGACAAACAAATATCGTATATTAACACATATATGTGGCACCTAGAAAATGGTACAGATGAACTGGCTTGCAGAGCAGAAACTGAGACACAGATGTAGAGAACAAATGTATGGACACCAAGGGGGGAAAGGAGCGGGGCCGTGAGGATGGTGGTGTGATGAATTGGAAGATTGGTATTGACAATGTACACACTGATGTCTATAAAATGGATGACTAATAAGAAAATAAATAAATAAACATTAAAAAGTAATAAATAAAAAAGTTGTTCTCAGGGGGGGAAAAAAAAAAACCAATGGATGCTGGTACAATACAATGGGAGAGCCCCCTACAAAAGAATGAACTTGGACCCTACCTTAATATTCACAAAAAGTTAACTAAAAATGTATCAAAAGTCTAAATTTAAGAGCTACAACTCTAAAATCCTTGAAGGAATACCTATGTGTAAATGTTCATGTTTTGGGGCTAAGTAATGGTTTCTGTTGCTTGCTTCAGCCTACCTCTTTTCCCTAAAGTGTTCCCTCACCTTTTTGAAAATAAAGAAAGAGGAAAGAAGAGACAGTAGAAAGTGATAGAATTAGGTTAAATGGCTTTAATTTGAGAGACTATGGCATTTAGTAATCATTCATCACAAGCATGCTGCTGGTCACTCTTGCAACACAGCAAAGGATGTTGTCTGATTTTTACAAACACTCTGCTGTGGAACAAACTGCACCAACACTGCCCCCCCACCCCCACAATGCCCATAACTTGCTACTTGTTTTCATGGTCAGAATCTTGATACAGATATAGATACAACTTACATATAGATATGCAGTTGGCCCTTGAACAACACAGGTTTGAACTACACAGATTCACTTACAAATGGATTTTTTTTCCACTAAATATGTACAACAGTATTACATGATTGTAAGTTCATTGAATCCTTGGATACGAAAAGGCATATACAGAGTAGGGACTGTAAAGTTTTATATAGGTTTTAGGCTGTGCAGGGGTCGGTGCCCCTAACCCCCGAGTTGTTCAAGGGTCAATTGTATATGTATATATACACACTCACAATAAGGGATGTTGTATGGAAAACAACATTGATGTCTAATTTAAAGAATTAGAATACTAGCAAACATACAACTATCTCTAGTGTGTTTAGTACTTTATACTCTTGAAAGCACATTTATCAGCATTAGAATGCACCCTCTCTTGTCACCCTCTCTTGCTCTACCCTCTGTTATCTAACCCGAGTCTCAGCAAGGGTGATTTTTCCATGGTCATACATTTGTTTTGGGTTAAGTCCAGGACTATGGTCTCCAAGTCTAATTTTATTTTTATCAAACATATGGGAATGACAGAAGAATTTTCTCTCATGAATTCTCAACTTCAATTGAGTTTACTTGTTGCAAAGCATATATTGTTATGTAGTTTTTCATCTTGTATCTTAAAATGGAGAATCCATAGATTAAAAATCTCTTGAGTTACTTTCAGTTACAGTAGTCCCTCTGACCCATGGTTTCACTCTCCATGGTTTCAGTCACCTGGGGTCAACTGTCAAAAGCAGTCTGAAATATTAAATGGAAAATTCCAGAAATAAACAATTCATAAAGTTTTAAATTGAGCACCATTCTGGGGAGTGTGATGAGATCTAGTACACTGTCCCTCTCTGGATGTGAATCATCCCACTGGTGAGTCACTTAGTAGCCATCTAGACTAGCAGGTTGACTATTATGATACCACAGTAACCCACATTTTACTTAATAATGGTCCCAAAGCACAAGAGTAGTGATGCTGGCAATTTAAATTGCCAAAGAGAAGCCATAAAGTGCTTCTTCTAAGTGAAAAGTTAAATGTTCTCAATATGGAAAGAAAAAAAAAATAGTGTGCTGAGGTTGCCACGATCTATGCTAAGACCAACTCTTCTATCCATGAATTGTGAAGAAGGAAAAAAAATGTGTACTAATTTTGCTGTCACAACTCAAACTACAAAAGTTATGGTCACAATGCCTGATAAATGTTTAGTTAAGGTGGAAAAGACATTAAGATAAGATGTTTTGAGAGAGAAAGAAAGATACCTCATTCACATAACATTTAATACAGTGTATTGTTATAGTCATTCTATTTTTTATTAGTTATTGTTGGTAATTGCCTACTGTGTCTCATTTATAAATTAAACTTTATTATATGTATGTATGAATAGGAGGAAACATGGTTTATATAAGGTTCAGTACTATCCATGATTTCAGGTATCCACTGGGGGTCTTGGAATGTATACCCCATGGATAAGGGGGGACTACTGTATCGGGCTTTTCTTCCTTTTGCCATGGTATCAGTCAAGTATTCTTCTGTTTTAAATGGTGAGGCCAGATCAGGAAAGGACTGCCATTGAAAAGATAGTTTATTCTTCATAGTTCCCAAGAGGAGGGGGCATGGCCATTTAGATGTGCTCATAGAAGGCCAGATGAAACTTTAAGAAGATTTAAAAGACAAATAGAATTATCATTTGAATATATTAATAGTTTTATTCTCCCTTCTCTTCTTCCCTGGAGAAGTACCAGGTTTGTCAGGAGGCAGAGGAACCAAGGGACGATGTGTTGAAGTTTTGGAGGGAAGGAATGAGTGAGGCAAAGTAAGCAGTTTTAGGATTGAGTAGTTTGAATAATCTTAGCAGGCTCTAGGGCATGGGAGCTGGCCTTAGTTGCCTGTTACCTGATCCTGGGATAATTAGGGCAGGGGAATATTGGCCCAGAGTGTAAAAGTCCTGTAGAAGAGGTGAGGGGAGGCTCTGAATTGGTTAGTTTGCCTATAAATGTGCATTCATGTCCCAGTCCTTTACTATCCTTAGGTATCAGCCAGCCCTGGAAGGGGCAGTCTCGCCAGGGTCCATAAGGCCCAGATATCAAAACATAAGAATAAAAAGACATACTTAACACACCCTCCTTGTTTTCTATACTTCAACATCTACCCTCAAAGGCTTTTACTTTAATGTTTAAATGACTAACATATTAAAATATTACCATCCCCAGAAAACAAGCACATATAGGCAGGCCTCATCATAGATGTATGTTAAATACATGTCATATAGGAGGTTCTTCCAGAGGCTCCTCTCACCACCTGGGAGTGAGATTATCCTACTCTGTGTCTCCAAAAATAATAAGTAGGGGAGTAGTGATCAGAGTGTAAAACACACTACAAATATTGCCCTGGTGCTTTGTTTATTTCATGACTCTTCTTGTTGATATTTGGAACAGCTTTGTAAATGAAAATCTAAACCAAATACAAACCAGCATTCTCAAATAAATATGCTGGCAATAATACTAGGCTTATCATTAGTTAACCATCAAGCAAATGTTTTAAGTTGTCTCAATGATATTAGTCAAACAAAAAAGTTAAGAAAACCAAAAAATTTCCCCAAGTTTCTAACCCTTTTCTTCTCTTGAAATGTTTGTTATCTTTCCTTTTTTGTTAGGGAACACATTAAAAACAAAACAAAACAAACAAAAAAAAACCTCAAAAAACAAAAAATAAAAAAATGTTTCCCCCTAAACTCTTTTTAAGAGTTAATAGTGGCAGAAATACAATCGAAATTTTTCTGCCCACTATTTCCATGCTTATTTCATTTAAATTTAAAGAATCAGTGCAGAAAAGCGTTTCACACCATATCATAGCATAATTGAAAGAACAAAGGAGATTTTGTTTATAGGATGCAAGCCCAAATGACACTTTAGAAGATTTAAAGGTCAAATATAAATAATCGTTTGAATATATTACTAATCTTATCCCCTCTCCCCCTCAAAAAAATTTGTATTTAAAAATATATATGCACTATGGTAAAAAAACAACAACAACAACAAAAAAAACAAAAACCCAAAAGCAAACTGCTCTTGTCTAGACACTTTTAATTCTCAAATATAAGACCTTTATGCTTTATTGTCCACTCGTAAAGTTTTAATTAGCCAAATTTCTAAAACATGACAATCATACTTCTGAAAATCAGCCACAGTTTTGATTTACAGGTCTGCAAAGAATTACTTGGTAGCAAACAGAATGAATTGCACAGCTTATGTCCGAGGCTTTCTCATGTGGCATAAGCAGAAGCAACTGGTATGGTAATTCTCCTTGATTGCATTAGTTGGGGGAATTTAGCAGAAGTAACCAAAATGCTAGTTAAAGGTATGCTGTCTGCTGGGTTACATGTCATAAAATAGCTAAGCATGTGTGCTGTCAATTTTATATATATAATTAAATATAGAATTTATGTCTAAGTTATATCACTGAGAAACAAGTGCTATTAGGAATGTAGAACCATCTGGCATACAGATACTGGATTTCAGGATTTGCTTGAACTAAGGTGAAATTCAGCACATTTTAGTATAGCTTTCTAATTCTCCTATAGCATAGTGTTATTCTTCATGAGATTTTTGTTGTTGTTGTTTATAAATATTGTGAATATTCAGGGACAATAGAGGAATAAAATGAATAAAAGAAAACCTTTTCTCATTTTAAAAATGAAATTCTTGCCCCATCTTAAATGTTTGTCAACAATTTTTATAGCCAAATTTTATGATGTTTGCATCAAATCAAACTTCCAAAGAGAACTGAAAGGTGCTAGCAGCTTATAGTCACTATGCAAAAACAAATATCTCTAATAATATCAGCATTAATATCTCTAACTCAAAGCATAAACACCGTAAACACTAATAACATGGTGCTTAGGTTAAAAATAGGACATCTTTCAAAACATTATCTCTTATTCATTAACTGGAGTTCTGAAGGCTTGGGTCATTGGTATCAGGATGTCCTTAAGAATGTAATAAAAGGAACTATAATCCCTAAGTATGGGGATTTTCATTTTAGGTTAAAAGAAGAGTGTAATATAGAATAAAACTTGTTACAAATATGGCTGAAAAAGACTTCAGATGAAGTTTCCATCTCCTGCTGGAAATAAGGCTGCTTC
This sequence comes from Mesoplodon densirostris, assembly GCF_025265405.1. Taxonomy (NCBI): domain Eukaryota; kingdom Metazoa; phylum Chordata; class Mammalia; order Artiodactyla; family Ziphiidae; genus Mesoplodon; species Mesoplodon densirostris. The sequence goes on from NC_082661.1 coordinate 91,790,574, forward strand.
ATGGATCCTATGGTGCAGGGAGAAGTGAGAGTACTATTAGGGGAAGAAAAAGTTCCTCCAAAGAGTAACTTTTAGCAAGAGTATTGGTGGATTCTACTCTCTCATAAAAGACTAAAACAACAATAAAACACAAGACTACTTTCAAGTGTGTAACATAAGAAAAGACAAAAATAGTAACTTAAATTAATTAGCACTTTAAGGTTGAAAATAAGCTCATTATCTATTTTCAGTCCTTATGTTGGGGAGGAAAGATGATACACCAAATTCCTAATCTTTGATGTGCATACGGCATGTACCAGGCTTTGTGCTAAGAAGATTATATTTTATTTATTCCTAGAACAACCCTAAACTGTAGGAACTATGGATGGTCCCTTTTTACTAATGAAGAAACAGAATCTTAGAAGAATAGGTAACTCCCCCAAGTCTAACCGACTAAGTGATTGAGCCAGGACATTAAGGGCTCAAAAATTGTCATCTAAGGGTGACAGTTGAAAACACATACAGGGACTTTCCTGGTGGTCCAGTGGTTAAGACTCCATGCTCCCAATGCAGGGGCCTGGGTTTGATCCCTGGTTGTGGAACTAGATCTTGCCTGCATGCCACAACTAAAAGATGCTGCATGTTACAACGAAGATCCCACACAGCAACTAAGACCCAGCCCAGCCAAATAAATAATAAATATTTTAAAAATAAAAATAAAAACGCATACAAATGTTGATAATTTATACTTCATTAAGAATACACTTCAGAGCATTTCTGAAAGGACATTTTATATTATTAATTTTTACAAAAAAAAAGACGACCAGTAGAATTTAATTTCCTCTAATGGTGTGTAAATAACCATGTTGAGACAAATCTCTCATCCAACAGCTAAAACTACAAGGAGGCACATTCAACAGCTTTTTAAAAAGAGATGGTTCATTTATGCTTGGCAACTCCTGAGTCAGTTCACATCAGAAAGGCTGTAGGAGTGATCAGGGGATTGTTATTTCCAATGGTGGAAGTTACAGAGGAGAAAGGAAGCAAAAGAAGCTGGAAAGGTTTACCATGATGCTGGCTAATGCCTTAGATGGGAAATTTCTCTCTTTACAGGGACGGATTTTGACCAGGGTCAGTGGAAAATAATTTTGAATTTTGAGAAAATTGCAGGGTTTATCTTACACTCTTGGCAGGTATATCTGTCAGTACACTCAAACAAGCCATCATGTTATTACTATTTCTTTAGAAAAGCCAAGTAAATAAGTATACATAGATTACATCAATTTAAGGAGAAGTTCCTATCCAAAACTCAATACTGAATAAAAACAGTGTGAAACTTCCAATAAAGCAGATGGTGCTTCTACTCTAATGGCTAACTTGACAGTGGAAGGGAAGAAATGAAGATGAGGTGGAAAGAAGGTAAACTTTAGAAGGTCTGGGTTTGCAGTTCTCTCAGTAATAACTGAGAGATCTTAGGTAGGATGTTATTTAATCTGTCTAAACTTTAGTGTCCTTATCTATAAAAGAAGTATACACAATATCAAAAATTGTTATATATAATGCCTGAGAGGGTAGGAGCTCCAAAACTAGTAACTATTATTACAAAGGTAACTGAAGCCTTAGCCTTATAGCTATTGTTAGTGATTGTTTTGGGTCTCCTCTTTAGCAGTGCTGCCTCAAAATTATTTCTCAAAACATTAGATTTATAAGATAAAAACACAGGGAGCCTTTAAAATAAAGATTATATAATAATGTAAATTGTGAGTTTACTTAAAAGGGAGTATACTAATATAAGCATTCCCCAAATTACTTTAAATCATGGTATCTTTTTATTTTTCCTGCATGGTATTGATTGAACCCTAAGTGCCCTGTGTCTTTCTGCAGTAACCTACAGAACAATCATAAACTGAATACATATACACACTGGCAGAAAATAGGGCAAAGGCACAGGCCCTTGAAAGACTTACACTGATCTAGAAGACCCCCAGTAGTCTCTGAGAATAAAATTGGGTTTAGCTTTCAAACTTTTGAATTCTATAATAGAGTAGAGGCTTAGGAAATTCTCTCTTCCTTTCCATTAATTCATAGAGTTATTTCTAACAGATATTCAAATAATGAAAGTGGTGCAAGCCCAATTTCTTGCTTATAATCCTGAAGAGAGTTCAGGGTTAAATACTGGATAAAATCTCAAGGATAAAAAAAGTAGAGGGCTTCCCTGGTGGTGCAGTGGTTGAGAGTCTGCCTGCTGATGCAGGGGACACGAGTTCGTTCCCTGGTCTGGGAAGATCCCACATGTCGTGGAGCGGCTGGGCCTGTGAGCCATGGCCGCTGAGCCTGTGCATCCAGAGCCTGTTCTCCGCAACGGGAGAGGCCGCAGTAGTGAGAGGCCCACGTACTGCAAAAAAAATAATAATAATTTAAAAAAAAATTAAAATTAAATAAATAAATAAATAAGTTGAAAAGCTCCTTATCTCCATCCTGTTTATTCATCATATAAGAACATCCTTTGATATAAGCACAAGTCTATTCCGGGGCAGGGGGAGGGGAGAAAGAAAAGGCTGGATGTTTTATTTCAGTAAAGAGTAATTACTACATGAACTAAGGGAAGAAAATAAAACTTTTAGTAGATGATTGGGGGAAGAACATTTAACCTAAAGCATATATTCATTCTTTTGATAAAATCTGAGGGCCCAGTGTTAGACTAGGTGCTAGATATAGAGCAATTATGAGAACTGAAGCAGTTTTTGCATGTACCTTAATATCTGCTTATTTTCCTTAGAAATCAGAGGTGAAAGATGAAATGACTAGAAAGATTATACTTGGGAGAAGAAAGTAGAAAGGTAAGAGTCCTAAGCTGCCAGTATTTATACTGTCCTTCATTCATTTATATGTGCTTCTCACAGTGTCAGGTGTTGCTGAGAGAGTATGAAGAGGAATGAAATATGCAAACTTGCTGAGAATAGTACTTAGTGGAGTGACTGCTAAGAGGCCAGTTTGCAGTGGGTTGAACAGAATGCTAGATGAAGAAATGGACACTAAGTATGAGCATCTCACTTGAGAAGTTGGCTCTGAAGACAAGAAGAAACTAAGGCAGTAACTGGTGTGTTTATTTTCTTTTAATTTGATAAATGCAAGTGTTTAATGGAGAAATTTTAGACTTAAAAGGTGAATGCAGGGAATCGGAGTTGAGAAAGTGAAACTGAATACACTGGGAAGAGAAGGAATAATCTCAGTGTAAATTTCTGAGAAATTAGGAGGAGAAAGAAAAGACATATGCATTCTACAGGCAAAGAAACTGCTTTTCAAAGGAGAGAAAGAAAGAATCTGTGTCTTCCTCATTTCAGTGCTACCCTAACTTTAATACACACAAATCCACCAGGGAACTTGTTAAATGTAGATTTAGATTCAGTAGGTCTACATTTCTAACACATTTCCAGATGATGCCCATGCTGCTGGTAAGTGGAGCACATATGGAGTAGCAAGGCCATGTTTCTATGTTTGATGCTGAGAAATGAGGCACTCCCAGCATCTGGCTATAACTTTCTATTAATTAGAAATGGTCATCAAACAATTGGAGGGAAGAGAGCAAGGGTAGTTAGAGCAAACGTGGTTAGAGTGTTGACCTAATTTTTCAGAGAATGCATGAGCTTATTAGACTTGAAAAACGTGGTAAAAATTATGAGCAGTATATAAAGTGAGTGGTCATCAATTTATGACAGAACTTGTCTCTGCTGGCGTGCCTCTTCCCATGTGTTCTAATGCAGGTCCAGGGAAAATGCATGGTTAGAATCAACGAGGATTAGGGTTGTGTGGGGACGTGTGATATAAAAACCACAGACAGGCAAGGGTGTGTATTATTACTGAGACTGTGTTCTAGGTAAAGTAAGCTGGTTAAAGGGGGAAGTTAAGAGCAGACAGTGCTGGGCTTCCCTGGTGGCGTAGTGGTTGAGAGTCCGCCTGCCGATGCAGGAGACACGGGTTCGTCCCCCAGTCCGGGAAGATCCCACATATCGTGGCGTGGTTGGGCCCATGAGCCATGGCCGCTGAGCCTGCGCGTCCGGAGCCTGTGCTCCGCAACGGGAGAGGCCACAGCAGTGAGAAGCCCGCGCACCGCAAAAAAAAAAAAAAAGAAAGAAGAAAAAGAATAGACAGTGCTAATGAACTGAGAGCAGTAAAGGGACCAGTGTATACAGGTATTACTAAAATCAGACAATCTCCTTTTTCTTTCTTTCTTTTTTTTTTTTTTGTGGTACACAGGCCTCTCACTGTTGTGGCCTCTCCCATTGCGGAGCACAGGCTCCGGATGCGCAGGCTCAGCGGCCATGGCTCATGGGCCGAGCCGCTCCGCAGCATGTGGGATCTTCCCGGACTGGGGCACGAACCCCTGTCCCCTGCATCAGCAGGCAGACTCTCAACCACTGCGCCGCGAGGGAAGCCCTCAATTTTGGTTTTATAGTCTCCTTTTGACATTTGTTTATACATTGCTATTTAAGATAAGCTGATTAGAGTCTGATCCAATCAGTAGGCGTTAATTAAGAATCATAAAGCTGGGAAATTTCCATTTCTGTTGTGTTCACTAGTAAAGATCTTTAGCTTAAAGACCTATAGTCTAATGTTATCCTGCTCCTGTTCAGAATGCAAGAGGAAGCACTCCAAATGGAGGTCTGTGACCTCCAGAACTCTGATCAAAGTTCTAAGGTAACAAAAAAAAAAAAAAAAAGTTCTAAGGTATTAGAAAAATGACTACAAGTAAAATATTGAGAAGAGGATGATACTGGTAATAAAAAATGATTTTTCTCAGAATCAAGTAAGAGTGTTTACTGATATTAATCATCTGAGGATATAGAGTTCATTACCTGCAAAGAAGGTCTACTTGAACTCTATTTAGCAGATACAGCTGGGATTATAGGTCATGCTACAGGTCAGCATACCGAACACCACAGATCTGCTAAAGACCACCATGCAAGTCTTTGGCCTTCTCTTCTGAAAAGCACTGACCCATGCAGATCATGTGTGAGTCTGGCCAGATTGGCTAGCAAAACAAAGCTGGACATCAGAAGAGAAAGAATACTGCTCAGAAAATCCTCAAACAAAAGTCTCCTTAGCAATGTTCTACTGATAATATTTGAAGGACAAAGATTCTCTTTGTGAAAGGTTAGCCGCCTGGGATTTACCAACCTCTCTTCTCTGGCTTGAAGAACTCCTCCTAAATAGACACACTCCATCTATCACAGCATAGTAGATGCAATTTACCATAAAAATGTTTGATTAATTCATAGGAATTTTGAGATATCACATAACAATTAGGCAGTCAAAAGGTAGAATGTTTATATTATTTCATTTGGTTTAAAAGAGAATCTATTATCTTTAAGATCTATTTGCTCACTGCTTCGGAAAATATAGTTAACTAGAGCATAGACAAAAGATGTAAACAGCTCCTGATCTGTGTCAAAGAGTCCTGAAACTGTGTCCTAACAATCTGTTTCTACCACTCAAATTTAAATAAAATCTGTTTTCAAAGCCATATGGACACCTCTTCTTGCCCAGTAGAACTAGACCTCTCATTCAGAAATACCACCAACTCTTTTTTTTCCAACATCCCACACAAGTTTCTTGACTTGTGGCTCTGCTGTTTCTATTTTCTTTATTCTGCATCAATACTTATGAACTCAGAACTTATCTGACTGAAGGTATTGCATTGGGTTAAGAGCATAGATTTTAGAGCCTGGAAATCTGGACTTGACCTCAGCTCTGCCCCTTCCTGCCAGGGCTAACTTTTTTTAAAATCTTTTTTTTTTTTTTTTTTTTTTTTTGCAGTACACGGGCTTCTCACTGCTGTGGCCTCTCTCGTCGCGGAGCACAGGCTCCGGATGCACAGGCTCAGCGGCCATGGCGCACGGACTCAGCCGCTCCGTGGCATGTGGGATCCTCCCAGACCGGGGAACGAACCCGTGTCCCCTGCATCGGCAGGCGGACTCTCAACCACTGCGCCACCAGGGAAGCCCCTGCCAGGGCTAACTTTAAGCAATTGGTTTAATCACTCTGGGCTTCAGTTTCTCTTCCATAAAAAGCAAAAGCAAAAAGAACTTTTATAAAGTTCTGGCTTTCAATCACGGCAAGTTGTGAGTGCTATGCAAGTGCTGTCAAAGCAAAAATTGTATTGAACAGAGTTAAACCGTTAGGGATCATTTATTCAAGGCTACTGCAATAGGAGGAAGGTCCAGAACTCAACTCCACTGAAATAAAAGGTGAGAGGGTTTTTAAGCTCTGAGGTGAGCAAGTGAAATAATACTGGAGAACATTAGGTAAGAGATTGGTCAATGTGTTGATCATGGTGAGTTGTAGAGTTATTCCTGAATTTGAAATTTATTTTTCACACTGTGATTAGACAATCTTTGTTTGCTAACTGGCTTCCATCGAAGCTGGGCTCCTGTGCTCACTCAGAAACTGAGATGTAAGTGTCCTATCACAGACTGAGATATAGGAACTCTATCCTCCTTGGTGATTACATTTGAATGGATGGCTCCCAGGTCCTTGAGTAAGATCTTCCTTGGCTGTAAAACTGGCAAGAGGCTTTTAAAAAGATTTACATCTTAAAGGGATAGATAAATAATTTACAATTCCAAGTTTTCTAAGGTAAAGGCAAGTCAGGGCCTTGAGTTAGGAAGAAGATATTTAAAGTTCAGTCAGGCTGAAGGAAGCTTTAAGACTATCTTGGTCACTACCTATTGTTGCTTTAATTATTATCATTAGTGTTGATTTGAAAGTGAAATTTCTCCTCCTGGTTAGTAAATATACAAAAGTAGGTTTAAAAAATATTCCTGGAGTGCCATCATGTGATATTCAGATAACTTTTATTTTAAGGAAGCCCAGAAATGTCTAAATTTAGCCCCAAGCCCTTATCTTTACTCAAATTTCCTTATATATGACATAGGTATGAGAATCAATGGCAAATGGAAACCAAAATATCACGTCTGTTGGATAAACAAAAACCTCTATGGAGAGAACTCTGATAAATCAGATTAGGTTTTATGGAGTGACCCCATTTCCTAAACAATTAAAACAAAATAAAATCTAATCAAGGCTGACTCTGAGGCCTGAGGACTACTCTTTTTCCAGCTAAGCCTCATATAACTTTGCTTAAACAAATGTAGTTTACAATTTTACCACATACTGACCACCAGAAAAAAAGTAGAAAGAAAGTTTGATATTTTTACAACTCCTGCCATAACTGAATCAGACAGAAAGAGAAGACAAATTTATGTGCTCTAGCTTTTTAATTCTCAGTGTTCCCTAGTATCCAAAAACACTACAGCATTTTACGTCTAGGGGGTGTGTATCAGACATAAGAGGAATTGGTAGAGGGCAGAAAAAAGGTAACACCTCCTCTTTTAAAGGTACAATCCCTTGATTATCATTTCTCTTTTCCTCATCACACTGCTGGGCCCATGGGCAGCTGATAGGCTGATATTCAAAGAAATAAAGACTTGGATATGTCTTCTCCTTCAGAGAGGGATAGTTTTGCTTTTAAGCTCTCAACACCTTGCCTAAGGCTCTTTAGTATTTTATCTCACTAGTTTATCATTTTCCATATTCTTGTTTTCTCACAAATGTTCTCATCCAGGATTCCCTAGTTCTGTAACCTGATGAAGTCATTTTGTTCTTTAAGATTAAAATAACTGCTTAAATGACCACCATAAAAACAGTTTTTATATCTCCTGATATTAACAGCAATGCTAAGGACTCATGTTTCTTCTCATAACTTGATATAAGCTTTTATGCTTCCACTACATTATCAAGCTCTTTTCTTAATCTAACCATAATTAAAGGCCCAAAGTTTAAAGAGGATCTCCTCCAAAGAAGACACAGATGGTTCCTTAAAAGTAAAAATTGCAAATGGAAATCTAAATGTGCTTTATTAAAAGATGACTTGTTTTCCATCATCAGTGAAGTACACTGGAGAATCCCATTTTCCTAAACCAGTTAGACACACAAAGCTTTGGTCCCAACATCCAATCCCTTTATTGGGTTAAAATATATAAGAAACAATTAGATGGACGGGAGATTGAACGTGTGAGTGGAGAATAAAATTGGCAGAGATATGGTAAAACTAAAAACTTAGAGAGGAAATTTTCAAGGCTTTGCATTTGTAATTTTCTAGAATCAGCTGCTTGTAGGAAAACTCAGAAGAAATGTGCCATGGTAACACAGGGAAACTGTAAAAACAGGTGTGCACAGTTTAATCAAATTGTTTACAAAATATGTAATAGAATATGGTTTGTGTGTACCAATAAGTGACAAGTGAATCTACATAATTCTGTCATCCATTCAAAAGTTTTACAATGTTTAGTAAAATATTATAATAATATTAGGTTTAGATCTTCAGCAGGGTATGAATACTTACTCTGGAGGATAAAAAGTTTAAGAGAGCACAGTAACCAGGACATCCTTAACTGATGCAGAATACCAGATGAAAAGGGTACAAGAAAATATGGAGGAGTAGGAAAAGGTGAAACCAGAGCTATGGAGGCAGGGTTTACACCTGTGGTGTGGAAAAAGAACCACTTTTACTGAGATAAAGCATTAAGGGTAGAGAAAGCAAATGCACATAAATTGGGGGCAAAAAAGAGGGTAGAAATTTGATTTTCATCCAAATAAAGACATACATTTCCTATGTATATTATGATTGAGATGGTATGCAGGAATGAAAGTGTAGACATTAGGAAAAAGCATTTAAGAAAATTGATAAAGATTTAAATATATGTGAGAGATGAAAGAAGGATTTGAGAGGCAACAGAAGGTAGTGTATACATTTTTGAAAATCTAACTGAAAGCTGGATGAGTTTTATCATGGGACAGATGGAACAATGAGCTTATCATGGGACAAATCCATAGGCCATAGGATCCTCTGCATTACGTGTGTAGGATTCCGGGTTGGTATTTCACCACTAAGTGTGGAAGAAGTACTGGTCATGGTGGGAGTAAGGAATTTGGAGGTATTGGCAGCAGAAAGTGAAAGAATATGGGGCATAGCCTGGACAGACAATAAAGTGAACAACAACTAAAAGATAGAAAAGACTGATATTGATGACAATTAGAACAAGAGAAATGGATTGCTGTGGCCAGAGGGTGGGATAGTGACATTTGAGGTTTTAACAAGAGTTTCGCGTTGGAGGATTTTGCATCTTTTCTTGAACTACGGCTTTCTTCTTATTTTTTTTATTTTATTTTATTATTTTTTTTTTTTCTGTACGCGGGCCTCTCACTGCTGTGGCCTCTCCCGTTGCGGAGCACAGGCTCCGGACACACAGGCTCCGCGGCCATGGCTCGCGGGCCCAGCCGCTCCGCGGCATGTGGGATCTTCCGGGATCGGGGCACGAACCCGTGTCCCCTGCATCGGCAGGCGGACTCTCAACCACTGCGCCACCAGGGAAGCCCGGGCTTTCTTCTTATTGACATTCTCATCTCCTTTCAATTCATCCCCTTAACTCATTTCCCTCTGCTAATATTCAGACTGTAAAGATAGAAGATTCATTTAATTATTTTATTTGTCAAGAAGAAGAACTTTTTTTCTCAGAATATGAGCTCATGTGTAAATTTAATGGACACTTTTGGTACAGAATGACTAAATATCACAATGGAAACAGTATCCCAGGGAGTTAGTATTTTTAGCAGTAGTGATGGCCATGTTTTTAGTTTTGGCTTAGAAATACACCCCTGATGAAAAAAATTAAAATATAATAGAAGGGCTTCCCTGGTGGCACAGTGGTTAAGAGTCCGCCTGCCGATTCAGGGGACACGGGTTCGTGCCCCGGTCTGGGAGGATCCCACATGCCGCGGAGCTGCTGGGCCCGTGAGACATGGCCACTGGGCCTGTACATCTGGAGACTGTGCTCCGCAACAGGAGAGGCCACAGCAGTGAGAAGCCCGCGTACCGCAAGAAAATAAAAATAATAATAATAATAGAAAATGTATAAATTCTTCTAAAGCAAATTGATAATCTGGCAAGGAATACTAAGAGGCAAAAATAAATGTGGTTGAGAAATGGAAAGAGCATCAAAGGTGGCTTTTCCCTTGCAGGATTTGCCGAACTCTGGCAAGTTGTCTTTGCAGAGCACATGGTATAGAAAGAAAAAATATTCAGGGCTTGCCCAAATTTGGGGACACAAGAGGAAACCCCACATTAACTTCCTTAGTGTGCAGGGTAAACTAGAAATAAGACCTGACTCTCACCAAAAAGATGGCACGGGAAATTGTTTGTCTTAGACCTTGCCACAGAATTAAATGGAAGAGAAAAAAAAAAAAAAAAACCTGTCCCTTGAGAATTTGTCCCCCCAGGATGGCAGTCATATGTGTTTACAGCTGAATTTTATATTTCCCTGGACATTTCAAGATGATAATTTAGTTTAAAATGGTCTCAGTTTGTACTCCCAGGCCTCTCTCAAGAAAGCCACAGTCACTATTACCTTCAAGGAAGCCCCACACACCCAATTCCAAGAATGTAAAGTGGCATAATACATGAGGAAATGAGTGTCCATTAGACAACCAACAGAAACAACACAAGTCGAGTTTTTAAAACATGAATAAAAAAATAATTACACATTTCATTTTTCTCACTTATAGAACAGTATCATCCTCATAATATCTTCTTTGGATCCTTAGATTCAGGTTACATGTTAGCAATTGCAAAACGTTTTTGGCCACACACCACATTCAGAGCACTAGCTGTACTTGGTCCTGAGGATACTGTGATACTGATTTCTAGGCACTTTGTTGAGGAATCAATCCCCAGGAAGTTATCACATAGTTGGGAAGGAAAATATATGCATTAAAATCAAAGTCAATCAAGCATTTTAAATAAGAAATATGGATCATTTAAATTTGAAATATAATGTGAACATATCTTCTTTTCTATGGCATAAAGTTAGCCTACTGCTCTCCTGTAACTGAAACCATGCAACTCAGATTGGGATTTGAACCCACAGTCTTTTAACTGAGATCACAAACCTGGTTTCAGGACTTAATGAAACTCAGGTTCTTGATGTTTCATCACAGAAACAATTAAGTGAGAGACAAAGTGATAGGTAAGAAGTGGATTTATTTAGAGAGTAACACACCTCCATACAGAGTGTGGGCCATCTCAGAAGGCGAGGGCAGCCCCAGGGTATGGGGTTGTCAGTTTTTATAGGGGTGGGTAATTTCATAGGCTAATGAGTGAGAGGAGTGTTCCAACTATTTTGGGGAAGGGGTGAGGATTTCCAAAAATTGGGTCACTGCCCACTTTTTTGATCTTTATGGTCGGCCTTGGAACTGTCATGGTGCTTGTGGGTGTGTCATTTATCTTGCCACTGTGTTACAATGAGCTTATACTGAGGCTCAAGGTCTAGTGGAAGTTGACTAGTCTGCCATCTTTTTTTTTTTTTTTTTCTGCGGTATGCGGGCCTCTCACTGTTGTGGCCTCCCCCGTTGCGGAGCACAGGCTCCAGACGCGCAGGCTCCGGACGCGCAGGCTCAGCGGCCATGGCTCACGGGCCCAGCCGCTCCACGGCATATGGGATCCTCCCAGACCGGGGCACGAACCCATATCCCCTGCATCGGCAGGCGGACTCTCAACCACTTGCGCCACCAGGGAGGCCCAGTCTGCCATCTTTGACCTATTTAGTTCTAATCAGTTTATGTCATGTCCTCAGGCTATGTCATTCTTTTAAAGGTTGTGCCCTGCCCCCTTCTTTCCTGTTTCAGAACCTCTGGGTAAGGAAACAGACTCTAGATAGAAAACTGACTATGTCCATTCTGCTTACATCTCTCTCCGTAAATAAAGAGGGTAGAATTCCACCTTTTCAGAATATTTTAAGGGGCTATACTATCCATCCTTGTCCCCACCTTGCATTCCTGATACCTCTTCTTTAATATGACACCACTGGACCAATTAAATGAGTACTTCATTCTCAATCCTGGTAGCTTTTTTTTCCTTTATCTCTTCCCCAGATCTGGTGCTAACTAAGATCCAAGGTACTGAAACCGAGCAGGACCCTGTGGGGCTCCTGGGCACAAAAGCCTTTCTGTGTCCCCCATTTCTTAATTACTGGAAATAGGCTTCATTCAGCCTCCAGGAACTTCCCTGCGTTCTAATGGGCAGGTTCAAAAGGTTGCTAATTAGGGAAGGAGGGGATGCGAGATAAGGGAGGACCGGTCAAGAAACAATAGTGCAGCCTTGGGGCAAGGTCCTGGTTCCCCCTCAAGGAATATACATAACAATATATTTGAGCTATTCTGCAGATGCTGAAACCCTACCAGTTGGGAGAAGTTAATGGTAAGCTGCCTTCAAGCACATAGACCCCAGACCAGTTGGAACTAGAAAGTTGATGATGCTGACTCCCACTTACCTCAACACCAACCAATCAGAAGAATGTCCACAAGCTGATCACACCCTCTTTGAACTATTACCATAAAACTCCTCACTACCCCCTCCAGGTGGGGACACAACAGTTTTGAGGGCATTATCCCACTGTGGCCCCCTTTGCCTGTCAAAGCAATAAACCTATTCTTTTCTACTTTACCCAAAACTGTGTCTCTGAGATTTAATTCGGTGTTAGGATACAGAGGCTGGATTTGGCTTCAGTATTAACCAATAGCAAACTGTAGCCCATCATTGGCATTGTGCTTTAGACTGACAAATGACAAGTTCCTCACCCGGCATTCTGGGAAGCAATGGCAGTAGCTTCTATAATCTTTTAAAATTGCAACTTAGTTTATATAAGCTAGATTTACTAGACATGTCATGTCATTGGACTAACTGAACTGCATCACAATGTGATTCCCACAGCCAGAGACTCCAGTATTCATTATCCAACTAGGTTCCCAAACTAGAACACTGGTGTGCAGAATTATATGTAACAGTTCAGAATGTCTTTGATTCTCCCAGTAATGGAGCTCAAAGCAGAATAAGAAGAGAGCAGCTCTTTATTTATTTATTTTTGGCTGCACAGCTCAGCTTGCAGGATCTTAGTTCCCTGACCAGGGATTGAACCCAGGCTCCAGCAGTGAAAGTGCCAAGTCCTAACCACTGGACTGCCAGGGAATTGATAGCAGCTCTTTAAGCCTTAGGATAAAAACAGCCTTGCTCTAGGTCATACAGATGGCAAGTGTATTGTTTCATTAGGAATGCATGGAATAAACCCATTTTCATTTGCAAAATGAGGTTGAGAGGATTTTATTTATTTTATGAATCTTGACCTATATAACTAGAAAAGAGGAACTCAGACACCAAGGATAGGATGGATCTGAGGCAGATAGGTTTGTTATCTTAAAAGTCCAGGATCAGGTATGTCTTGCTTCTAAGAATGGCATGCCCATATGATAATCCAAGGACCAGAGCTAGAATTCAAATTCTGTGTCCACACTAGCCTTGGTGGCTAAATTTAGTGAATAAAGGCTGAAAGTCAAATGCTGCTATCTGTTAGCAACGATGCCCTGTGTCACTTCCTTAGTGATGTCACTTCCTAATTTCAGTCTGTGGGACAGTTGTCCGCAAGCTGTAATTTAGCTCATTCTCACTACAGAGGGTAAGTACTGCCTCATGGTCATGACTTGTAATGACCAGCTCAGTGTCTATTTGTTAAAAATTGCCAATAGCCACTCCAACATGGGTCTCATGCAGAAGATGAGTGTTAGTTACTCCTTGGGGACAGAGTTCCTGTGCCTGAATGTCATCAAGTAACTTTTGTCAAGTACTATGTTGTTACAGTAATTACTTAAGTTACTGTTTCAAAGTTAGTCTAACACAGAAAGAGAGAAATTCTTTTTCTTTCATCCTGGGCATCAGTAGTATTCAAAATGTTATACAGAGCCCTCAAGTAATTGAAAGATGCCTCAGGGGCTGCTATGAAAATAAAATAGCCATCGAAGCAGGTGAAGTTCCTGCCTTCTCCATCCCACACACTTCAGCTACAAGATTGTTTTTTTCTGTGCTTTATCTGTGCAAGATTTGTTTGAAGAAAAGAGCTCATTGATTACTAAAAAAGGAAAGCAAAAGTGAAAAATTACTGTTCTATTTAATCAACTAAAATAGTATTTTGTTATAAATTATTTGGATAATCACAATTATGCAGACCTCATTTTGTGCATAAATGATAAGGTTGGAAAGATTTGCCTGAAACCATAACAACAAAGCAAGACAGCACTGTTGTCTCTAAGTTACCAAAGATGACCGACTATGCCTGGTGGGCACATGCTGCATACATATGTGCAAATGTCTCATACGACTATGATAATGAGAGTCTGCACATAAAATAATGCGTAATAGCAAATTATGCATTAACATTTCTAAGTGTGTCAGCAGAGCCAGTAGGGTTTGATAGAGCTTACTGGTTACTGTCTTCTGGTAAATTATGATGGAGATCAGTGATGACACACAGATTTTATAATTTTCACTTCTTGGTCCTATAAAAGGTAGGGATGAATTTTTAGGTAGTCTCTGAGTACGTTTAGCACATGAGCTCAATCTCTTGCAATTGAGAATGAAGCATAAGGTATAAGAACTTGTCTGAATCTTTCTCAAGCTGTTGTCCAGATTTCGTGGGGTCTTGGAAAACATATGCTCCAAAATCAATTTGATGTTCTTGATTGCTAATGTTTGCTTCATGGTCTTAACACTAAACATGTGTATACACATGTGGCCACTTAACAGCCTAATGTTTCTGCATTTGTGCAGACCATCAAACTGCACTTAATTCACCTCAGGGGATCTTTCCTGTGAGATGGGTCTTTCATTTTCACGAATTTGAGATAATGGAATTTGAATAAGTTCTATCAGGGGACTTAAGAGACCCCTTTTCAAAATCTTCCATTTTGAAGATCTTTTGAGGACAGGTTGAATGCAATCTTCAGTCTGCACTGATACACGTTAATGAAGAAAATATGTCAAAGACTACGTGACTAATCTCACATCTGATTATTCACACTGTTTATTTACTCATATAAAACTTTACCAAAAACGATAAATTTTATATGCAATACCCAACACCCAGAGTAAATATCTTAAATTAAAACAGTGTTACTCTGTAAAACTGCTTCACATTTGAAAAGAAGAGTGTAATTTCAGAATGTTTACCTTAAAACAATTTGCATCTGCACATCTTCCATATCCTCATCTTCTCTCTCTTCTCTTTTGGCTAATAACACTGAGCACTTTTTTGCTATGAAGAAAGTATATGAATATGGAATGGTACACTATCATTCAGGTTATTTTGATTAATTGTTTTACAACTAATATGAGTTGTTTTGCCACAGGATTAAAAATAAAGTAAATTGCTTTATTTCACTCCTTTGGAAGCTTTGATGTTGAAATGAACTTCAGACTTGCCTGATAACGTAGAATTATCTGAGATTCATATAGAGCTTTTAATCTCATTTAGTGCCAAAGGTTTACCTAAGCGATCAAAGTATATATTCCTACAATAAAATATTGTTTTGTCTGGGTGAAAGAAAAATTAGAGATATAGAATTAGTTAATTTCAACTTATAAAATAAATTTCACAGAAAAGTTTAAAAATTTGTGTGCATTTTAAATGTTTGAAGAATACTAAAAGACTCCTATGTCACTTTTTCTAATCCCCATAATAGTCATTTTCATTGGTTTTTCTATACTTTATTACTACAAAATGCTGAACTGTTTCTTTCTTTTTCTTCTTCTTTGGTTTCCCTCAAGTGAAAATGTTTCTAAATGACCTCATATTATCCATTTTACTTCTCTGTTTATACAAAACCTGATGTTCACTCTTTCTTCAAATGTAAGTGAACTGTATTTATTGCAGCATACTCAATGATTTTATATATTAGTTGGGTATGGGTATCCTCAGGGTTAAGTTCTGAGCAAATGTGAAAGCCAGTGAATCTAATTTTCCTCTTATCTCTGAGGTCAACCAATTATACAGTAGTATGAATTTATCTGAAGAGAGCGTAAAGGGAAGACTCAATATTGTGCAGCACACTTACTGTGTCCATACAAACATGACCCAAGACTTGATTGACAAATCAGACTAATCAGAAAACTTGTCAAATCTTTTTTCGGATCTTGCATCATTATTTAGATCAGACTAAGCAAAGAAACATGTTGCACAAACCTCTAAATTGTATTTCTTAAACTTATATTCATTCATTTGTTCATTTACCGAATATTAATTGAGCATCATAAGCACCATACTGGACAAGACCCTGGAGACATGTGGGCCTACTCTCTTGGAGTTTACAATCCTGGCTCCACCATGTATAAATTAACCTTTGTATTACTTTGTGTTACTTAAACTTTCTGCCTCACTTTCCTTTCCTCACTTTTCCTCATATTCATAATATATGAATATGTGAATCATAATGGTATATACAATATCATTTTGGTAGTTGAGAAAATTAAATAACAATACATACAAAGTGTTTTAGATCAATGCTGGGCTGAAAATGTTAGCTTTTAGTAGTAGTATTAGCAGTACCATCTAAGAGATACAAATATAAGAAATAATTATTAATTATGAGTGCTGGAATTGTTATAAGGTATATATATATTATATAAGATTATATATAATATGTTTAATAATATATATATTATATATTATTATAAATAAGTATATATATATATATATATATATATATATATATATATATACTTATTTCCCAGAAAGGTTCTGGGACCCTAGAAAAGTTCCAGGGTTTGTTAAAGTTCCCAGAAATGTTCTGGGGTCACAGAAAAATTCTGGGATAGTTATATTGGCAGTCTGCAACAGTTAGCAGTCTTTAGGGGACTCACAAAGCCTTGTGGTAAAAGTCTATAGCATAAATAGTCCAAGAAACTTGGACTGTTTTGACCATCAAAATAAAAATCTACTTTTCCACTCTATGTATGTCTATTTTTTTCTGAACTGTTTGAAAGTAAGTTGCATATATCATGCATCTGTTCATGCTTTTAAATAAATAAATAAATAAATAAAAATCTCAGTAAGAATAAGTCAGACTATTAAAAGCCATAGTGTGTCTGCCACTATAAAGAAATCTTGTGAAAGGAATAATAGATCTGATGTTAACAGGTATCTCAGAAGCCAAAGCAACAAAATTAGTGGGCATAGGTCGAACACTCACAAGCTGTTAGAGTGCAGGACACCTAAATCTAAGACTCCTGTGCTAGGATAAGGTGGTCATGGAAGGAGTTAGACTGACACGAGATCACCTGCCAACCTCAAAAAAATTTCCATCTAATGAGGCACACTGTAAAACACCACAAAATCCCCAACCTAGTGGCATATCACTCTTCAGTATTAATTTGGCTCCCAGAGAACCAAAGTTTAGCTGAAGAAATGCGATCCTCATGTTTCAAAGAATTGAGCCCATCATCCTCCTTCACACCTGTTTATGTTATGTCTAAGAACTGTGGTCTGGGAAGCTATAGAAATCCACAAAAATGGCAAAATCTTACTAAGACAACTTAGACTTAAAATGGACATTATGGGGTATGTTCCAATTAGACAATATCATTCACTTAAGTCGTGTACTTGAAAGCAAGGATTCCCAAATCAAACAAACAGAATGGAACACCTATTTTATTTGACATGCAGAAGCCCCCAGAAGCTCCAAAATTCCAAAATACCTTTATTGAAAAATTCATTGCAAAATCTTATGAAAAATTAAAGACACAAGATGTACCTAAAACAAAAGACCATAAGACTGAAGTCATGACCCTTACTACTCCTCTCTATCCTACTTTAACTGAGTACTCAGTCTACTAATTCTCTGTCTGAAGTGCCTTTCCACTCTGAAAAGACTACAAGGCCTTAAACAAAAGCCAAAGCTCCCCACACCAACTCAAATGACCCTTCTCTACCCTCAGGATAGTGCCCCCCATATGGGTCCTTCCCAGGGTTGATTGGATTCTGACGGATTCTCTGGTGAACTGCTCCCAGTTATTCCCTTAAATAGCCAAGGAAAAACTAAAATTAAAACGAATGAAAAACCTTGACAAATTCTAGGAGATATCAGGGCTACACTCTCTACTTTAAACCCACTTGCCCTGGAGCTTGATGATAGGATCCTGGGGAAACTGGCAGAAGCCAGTGAAGGCTGAGAGTTCTTACCAGAATCAGCTCCCCCAGATCTCTACAGTGTCCAGTCAAGAGACAGTAAGGTAAAATTTCATGTTGTTCCTCATTGGTTATCAATCCTTTTCTCTCCCAGGGACAGCTATTGCCTTCTGGCTTGTCTCATTTTGTGACAACTTGGCTTGGCTTTCTGCCATCCTGGGACAGGCAGGTTGTTGGTTCTTGCATTTGCAGACAATTTAACAATCAGGTTGGGGACCCAAACTTATGGCCAGACAGAAGTATGATCTGCACGCATTTCCAGCTAGATATGGTTGGACAGAAATGTAGGTTTCACTTCATTTGCCGCTATGATCCCACAGACTGCTGTCAGGTCTCAGATGAATTGTCTAAATCTTTCTTTCTTTTGGTTATCTTTGGGAGTGGCTGCGGATCCTGGGAGAGTAGTATCTTTTCCACACTCCTTGGGGCACCTCTTGGGTCCGTGGGGTCATTCAATACTGCCAGGAATATTTACTGTTTGTCCCAGCTGAAACCTGACAGGATATTTGAAAGATTTTTCTTTCTTTCTTTCTTTCTTTTTTAAGCTCCATGGTCAGAAGTTGGCCAAATTAGAAGCTGATATTCAAAGCCTGATAAAAAAATTTTTAGGCCTTCTCCCCTAAGCTAAACGAAACTATGAACCCAGAGAGCAAGAAAAACATTCCATTTAACTTACTGATTCTGTTATCTTGAATATATTATTGAAAAAGTTGTGTTGAAGTCTTTTATCAAATGGGTTTCACATTTTCTCCTTGAAGTTTTGTCAGTTTTTTGCCCTATAGATGTTGAAGATACATTACTATATGAATATAATTTAAGAATTAATGTATTATTTAATGGTACCATATTAATTTTAATATGCACATTTAACTTAATAAAGACTAAAGCTCATCTAGAGATTTCCTTTTCATAAGAAAAGATATTAGAAACTTTAATTTCATTATCCTCTTGTACAATGAAGGGACTAATTGCTGTACAAGATTTTATGTTTACCTTGTTTTTTTACCTGTTGTACAAGATTTTTAGGTTTACTTTGATTTTTATATCTATAAAATGTATTTATATACACATTTAATATTTGTTAGATTTATCCACAAGTGCTTCTAATTTTTAAAATTTTCATTTAGAAATCCCTTTAGTGAGAGTTTGTTAATGTGAGCTTTTTGTCTTTTTGACCTTTTTTAAATATATAATGTTTAGATTGACACTTTGTTCTTTGAAGATACTATTTCATTACCTTACATGTTCTTTTGTTGCTGTAAATAATATGCAGATAATCTGCCTGATCTCTCTAGCTGTCTTAATATTTTTTATCTTTAGCTTTTTATAATATTTATACCTATTAATATTTTGTATTTTATTGATGGTTTACTTTAATTAACACAGTTTGGGGTATGTTGTAATTGCTGGTTATATGGATTGGAGTCATTCAGTTACTCTAGAAATTATTTAATCATTATTTTGCCAATAGTACCTCTACCCCATTTTCTGTAATCTCTTCTGAAATTTCAATTAGTATATACAGGAACTTCTCATCTGTACTCTTATCAATTACTATATATAATTCATTTCTGGAACTTTAACTGGTTCCTTTTCAAATATGCCTAATTTTAATACTTTTCATCCTCTCTATTATTTTTACTTTTTTATAATTCTTGAAGTGGCTGTTGAGGTGTACCACACAGATATTGTTGAAGAGAACCCATTATGGGAAGCAGTATTGCTGCTGCCCCTCTGGATCCTCTAGAGCATTCACATTAAAGACATGTTTCCTTATTTGCTCTCACAAATGATAAGGCATGGTGGGGTTACTAGAGAGACAGCCCATTATTGTTTTATGTAGGACTCTTCCAATGGTGGACTTCCCATTGAAATGGCAGATACTTCCTTACAATTTGCTGTAACCCAAGGCTCTTCCTATCCAATTCCTCCTTCCCTTTCTCTTTCATAAGTATCAGATAACTCCAAATAACTCTCCTTTATCCATTATTAGCATTTCCTCCCATAAATCTCTGGTATGTCTAATTCTGATTTAGCATTTGAGTCACAAAGGACAATGATAATTACAATCATTGAAGTCTTTGTGAAAATAGAATTCCACAATATATACCTACTCTCACTTAATTTGGCTTGTTTCCTCCTGTCTTTAGTATTTAGTAATTTTTAATTTCAATTTTGGGTTTTATTCTTACACTGAACAACTCTTTATTAAATATCCATTTTGAGACCAGCATTGTTCTAGAACACATCAGTAAACAAAATAAAACAAAAAACCATGTCTGTCTGGAACTTATATTATAATGAGTGGGAGCGGTGGGGAGACAGTAAAATGTAAGAAAATTCTATGCTATATTAAATGCAATACTTTCTCCAGAAAGAAAAAAAAAAAAAAACAGGGTAAGGATAATCAGAATTGCAAAAGTCCGAAGGAGGAAATGGGTTAAGATTTTTAAAATTATGGTAAAAAGCACATAACATAAAATTTACCATCTTAACTATTTTAAGTGTATAGTTTAGTAGCATTAAGTATGTCAACATTGTTGTGCAATAGATCTCTAGAACTTCTTCATTTTACAAAGTTGAAACTTTGTACCCATTGAACAACTCCCCATTCTCCCTCCACCCAGTCCCTGACAATCATCATTCTATTTTTTTCTGTGAGTTTGACTACTTTTAATAGCTCATATAAGTAGAATCATACAATATTTGTCTTCTTATGGCTGGCTTACTTCATTTAACATAATGTCCTAAAGGTTCATCAGTATTGTAACATGTGACAGGATTTCTTTAATTAAGGCTGAATAACATTTTGTTATATATATATATATATATATATATATATATATATATATATATATATATATATATATACATACACCACATTTTGCTTATCCATTCTTCCATCAATGTACATTTGAGTTGCTTCTATCTCATGGCTATTATGAATAATGCTGCAATGAATGTGGGTGTATAATATATCTGGGGGATACTGCTTTCCCTTCTTTTTGGTCTACAATTAAACTTAAAAATTTTTGTGTATCAAGGAGACAACAGAGTGAAAAGCAATCTATGTCATGGGAGAAAGTATCTGCAAATACCTAATGAGTTAATATACAGAATATATAAAGAACTCCAACAACTCAACAGCAACAACAACAAAAAATCCTAAACAACCCAGTTAAAAATTAGGCAAAACACTTGAATAGACATATCTCAAAAGAAAATAAAAAATGGCCAATAAGTATAAGAAAAGATGCTCAACATTGCTAATTAGAGAAATACAAATCAACACTCAATGACATACCACCTCACACAAATTAAAATGGCCATTATTCCAAAAAATACCAACCCCCTCCCCCAGAAAATAACATATTGGTGAAAATGGGGAGAAATTGGAACCCTTGTGTACTGTTGGTGGGATTGTAAAATGTTGAAACATATTGGAAACAGTATGGTGGTTCCTCAACAAGTTAAAAATAGAATTACTATGTGATCTAGCAATTCCACTTCTGTGTTGCAATTTTAAGTAGAGTGGGTAAAAAAAGATTTCATTAAGCAGGGGACATTTAAGCAAGAACTTCAGGCTGGTGAAAAATCAGCTATAATGTTATCTGAAGAGAGTATTTCACTAGAAAGAGGAGCTAGTAATAGACACTAAGATGAGACATGCTTTGAGTCTATGAAAACCTGCCAGGATACAGAGTAGTTGGAAAGAATGAACTAGAGGGCAAGAGTAGTAGGAGATGAGTTCAGAAAAGGAACTGGCACATAGATCAATGGAACAGTATTGAGAGCCCAGAAATAAACCTACATATATATGGACAATTAATTTATGACAAAAGAACAAAGAACATACAATTGAGAAAAGGTAGTCTCTTCAAAAAATGGTGTTGGAAAAACTGGACAGCCACATGCAAAATAATGAAAGTCAACCACTATTTCACCCCATACACAAAAATCAACTCAAAATGGATTAAAGACTCAAATTTAAATCCTGAAACCATAAAACTCCTAGAAGAAAACATAGGCAGTGCGCTTTTCAACTTTGGCCTTAGCAATATCTTTCTGGATATGTCTCCTCACGCAAGGAAAGCAAAAGCAAAAATAAACAAATGAGACTGCATCAAACTAAAAAGCTTCCACACAGCAAAGGAGACCATCAACAAAACAAAAAGACAACCTACCAAGCGAGAGAAGATATTCACAAATCACATATCTGATAAGGGGTTAATATCCAAAATATATAAAGAACTCATACAACTCAACAACAATAAAAATTAAACAACCCAATTAAAAAATGGGCAGAAGACCTGAATAAACATTTTTTCCAAAGTAGACATACAGATGGCCAATGGACACATGGCCATCAACATCACTAATTATTAGGGAAATGAAAATCAAAACCACAATGATATATCACCTCATGCTTATTCGAATGGCTATTATCAAAAGGCAAAATCAAGAAGTGCTGAAGAGAATGTGAAGAAAAGGGAACCCTCATGTACTGTTGGTGGGAATGTAAATTAGTGCAGCCATTATGGAAAATAGTATGGAGACTCCTCAAAAAATCAATAATGGAACCAACATATGATCCAGCAATTCTACTTCTGGGTATTTATCCAAAGAAAACAAAAATACTACTTCAAAAAGATGCATAAATCCCTATGTCCATCATGGCATTATTTAAAATAACTAAGATGTGGAAATAACCTAAATGTCCCTCAACATATGGATACATAAAGAAGATGCAGTATCGTTACACACACACACACACACACACACACACACACACACACAATGGAATACTACTCAACCATAAAAAAGATGAAATCTTGTCCTTTGCAAAACATAGATGGACCTTGAGGATATTATGTTAAGTAAAATAAGTCGGACAAAGAAAGATAAATACATTATGATCTCACTCATATGTGGAAAATTAAAATTAAATGAATATACCAAACCAAACAAAAGCAAACACATAGGTACAGAAAACAGAGTAGTGGTTACCAGAGGGGTAAGGGGTGGGCAAAAGGTAAAATGGGTAAAGGGGTCAACAGTATGGTGGTGAGTTTCCTTTATGTTGAGTTGAGTAGTGTTCCCTTACAAGTCATGTCCACCTGGACATTCAAAATGTGACCTTATTTGGTAATAGGGTCTTTGCAGATTTAATTAAGGATCTCATGATGAAATCATCCTGGATTTAGGGGTGAGCCCTAAATCCAATGACTGGTGTCCTTATAAGAAGCAGAGAAGACACAGAGAGACACAGAGAAGACAGCCATGTGAAGAAAGAGGTAGAGTTCTGCTCTGCTTTGGGAGTTCTGCTCCCAAAGCCAAGGAATTCACAGGGTCACCAAAAGCTAGAAGAGGAAAGGAAGGATTCTTCCCTAGATCCTTCACAGGATGCATGGCCCTTTTGGCACCTGACTTCTAAGCATTCAGAACTGGGTGGAATAAATTTCTGTCATTTCAAGCCAAACAGCAAAGGAAAAGAAAAAGGAACTGGTAGTGCAGGAATGAGGTTAAGGTAGATAACTGATGTTCTTCTGAGGCGTGTTTATAGTACAATCTTTAAGACAGTTTCTCCGTTGCCTCTGAGATTTGTATCAGACAACCTTAACTGAATATTTGCTTGAGGTTTTCTGGAATTCAGGTACAGGTGAACAATTCTTCATGAGGACCCAATTCTTTATCTTCCTTACTGTAATTATTCATGCTTTCTTTTTGTTTGATTAAGTAAATTATGCTGCCCCAGAGTCCACTGTAGATGTTACAATAAATATAATAATTGCACCTTTTATCTCTATAAACTCCTGAATTTCTGAATATCAATGTGTCTAACTCCACAGTTTCAGGTAAGAGGTTATGGACCTATAGCAAGTCTGACTCTTTCTCCTCACTCTTCCTTCTCTGGGATTGAAATGAAAGTTGACAAATAAAAGTTTATCCCTCAAGATTTATTTTCCAGGAGCCCCAGCTTAGACACAACATATTTTTTAAGTTATTTTGGTTATATATTGCATTAATTTAAAACATAAACCAACTTAAATTCCTAATGTATATGATACTATAAAATATTCTGCTCATAACGATTAGACGAATTAATATTGATTCTCGCCAGACCCAATTTCATCCCTACTCAAGGGCAAGAATTTGTGCTCCACTCTGTAACTGACCCAATAAGGAAATATATAATCAAACTTGTCCTCTTTAGTGGCTGAGGCTTGAACCTAGTGTGTTTCTGGAGGTCACACTAGAGCCAAGATCAATAATAGGTCCACAGCTCTAACAAAATTTTCTTCAGGGTTCCCACATCCTTTTGAAGTTTTATGGTTGATCCTCCACGTGGTTCCCTAGAAATACATTCCAGCTCCCTGGTCTGACCTCCATCCCCCAACTAGGGCTGGGTTCCTCTTCTGAGTAATATCCAGCCTCTCATGAGCCTGAAAGTTTCCCAGAAGGCTGCACATTCCCTTGCCTTCAAGATCTGGATCCTTCCCTGAATAATCTAACTTGGATCTTTCTCCAATGATATTACTAAGAAATATACTGTCAACCACCATATTAATTATTTCACTTTCGACCAGACTTCCACTCTGATGCCCTCTAACCTGCTCCAATCCTTGGGGATATACACTAATTCAACTTGCACTTGGAAACTTGGGGGTAACCCCAAAGTCAAAAGTGTTCTTAAATTCTAAGTTTTCCCTATTCCTAGTTTTCTTCCTTTCTCACAGCTCTTGGAGATCTAGCATTCCATTGACCTAAAGTAACATGGGTTTTGACTTACGTGCATTCCCAAATAAGATCTGGGAGTTAAAGATTTAAAGCCTCTCAGCAAATGTTCATCATTTTCTCTCTGTTTAAATATTTCTAAATCTCTAATGGGAATGAGGTTTCCACTATTAGAGTAATTCAACATATGGGTCTTAGTGATCCAGTAAAGGCCAAAAAAACCATGGGGATTGGTTTGACAGACCTCAAGTTATTTTATGACAAATTTTACAAAATGTCTTATTAAAATAAGGTTAAACTTGATGTCTATCTCTTTAACCTATGTTAAGTCATTATAAATACTAATGAATTTCTAAAAAAAAGTATGAAAAAATTTCACTAAATATACTGCAAAATTTAGGTAATGAAGATACCAGTCATGTTGTGAGAATATTCTGTATGGAGGGTAGATTAGCCAACCTGAATAAATTCACTTCAATATCCAACAGCATTTTCAGCATAACCTCTGTTTGTCCCTGTCCTTGTACTAATGAGCAGCTTAAGATCTCAGAGAAACAAGATTATTAAACTGCTTCTAATGTGGTTCTAACCATATTTTGGTTAGACATATAGTTAGAACCACATTAGAAGTGTCTACAATCACTGTTAAGGATATTGTTGCTATTATTTTATTTAAGTGAATGTATAGGAATTAGCTGGACTTTATAGGGGGCCATGCCTGTCTTAAGAATATATGACCAAAGCATTTGAAAATATTCAATAGAACTTTAAAAGATTCTTTGTTGAAGAATAGAAATAACAACAGCTGCCACTTGCTGAACACTATATGTCAAACATGATCATTGCAGTTAATATTTAATCCTTGTGAAAAAGGAAACTGGCACATAAAGATATAAATTAATAAGTCAAAAAAAAATAAATAAAGTCAAAACCCCCCAACAAGAACTGATGAAATTGAAACTTGATTCAGGTTTCTGGAAACAGGATACTGTAGTAGTTAAGCTTATGAGTTTCGGAATCAGATTAGGTAATTTCAAAACCTAGCATTAACATTACATTAGTATACTGAATAAGTTACCAGGCTCATTAAATGTAAATTAGAGAAATTAGTATCTACACTACAAGGTTGTTTGAAAGTTATATATATATATATTCCATAAGCATTCAATAAGATGATTATGTAACCTTTTATTTATTTTTCAGTCTGGCTTCTTGCTCTTAACTATTCCACTTAGTCTGTAACCCAGTGATGAAACAGTTATGTGCAGGTCCTTTTTTATAGCTATAATTGTCAACGAAAAGATAAAAAGTTAGTACACATGAAGGGGTTGGTATATGTTAAATTATTGATCATATAAAGTGTGGTTAATGTCAGATACAGTATAGGTACCTCCTATAGAGCTTATTACACTACCAATCCAACCTCAGTGTGCAATTGTCAACATATTTATTTACACCTGCTCTATGTTCTAGCACTAGTCAGTTTCTCATAGTTCATTTTCTGACTGTGCAACCTTTCTTTACCCTCCCTGCAGCCATGCTGTACCACCTGCATATTTCTTTGCACAATAGATGTTAAGCTAAATACAGAGTGTTCATCAAGTATATGTAAATGTACATTTAGTTGCTGCTATTTTTAATAGCAACTCTCCATATTTATGCGATAAGAAAGAAAACTGTGTTCTCCAAAATGCCTGATGCCTGTAAAATGGTACCTATACAAGCTATTCATTCTGTTTCTTGCTGCCACAGTAGAAGAGGTTTTGTAAATTCACCAAGTTTTTTAGAGGGAGGAAACTATCATTTCTAAGCTGAATATTATTTTACAAAATTTCCCCACTGTTGAGATGTGAGTTTTTCTATGGAACATTCTACATTAAATGATCTGTAGTATTACAGATTTTCATTCCCATTGTGTGGGCTACCTTTATACATGCCCGAATAGACAGAGTTTTCCATATACCAGAAATATAAATCACATACAAGTATGAGGGGAGTCAATGTAAGTAATCACTTACTTTTGAAAATTGTTATTTAGGATTATGTGCAAATAAATCAGAAAATTCCACCTCTAATCTGCACCTAGAACTTGATGTCTGGATAATTCAAAGTTAAAATATTTATTTTAAAAAATCCATGTGAAGTTAAGATCTAAAAAGAAATATAAAGGAAGAGGAATACTTTTTTTCCCTGCTGTCACTATTTAAATAAGTAAAATTACATTAATCCTATGGGTACTAAATTTCTAGTATCATTTATAAACTCCTGGGAAAAGTCTGTTATCTAATGTGAACTTTTTTTCCAGTCAGAATCAGGCACTCTTTTAAAGAATTTTTATTTAAATAGACTAATTTCCAATTAATTTGTAATTTGAGTGCAGCTGCCTAAAGAAAAGTCCAAAATGTATCTTCTAAATGTATGTTTCAAATATGTATTTTTCAAAATGCATGGCTCTGTTTCCTTTCTAATTTTCAAATTCCATCAGACACAAGCTCCTTTTCACCAATAAATAATTTTATCTTTCCCCTTTACTATGCAGTTCAGAGATAAAATAAACCATTATAAATCTTATGGTATGACTCATAGGATAAGTAAAAAATAGTCAAATGGTTTCAACAGTTTACTATGAATATATTTTTATTTAAGTGACAAAACCCAGGAGTTATTCTGGATATGAAATAAGGGAAAATAAAAGGCAAAGTCAGGTGGGCATTAAGTATAAACTTTATTAAGATAAGAAATGATAATCTAATCTTACTTGTATAGAAGAGAAAGAGGAAAAGAGAAAGTGTGTCAAGTCAAAATGCCATGTGGTTAATTGCAAAGTGAAAAAAATTAAGATGTGAGATACCTATATCACGTTGTCAATAAAAGTATTAACATGTTAAGAAAGGTAAATATACACAAAATATTTAGCAAATTCTTAAACAAATCAGTAAGAAGATGCCCCTTTCTAGTTTATTTACTGTTAATGTTATGGCATCGCAATTATACATTTACTGACCGAGTAGACATGTCCTGAGTGAATTCAAATGTCTAATAGTATCAATAAAATACATTTACTCTAATTAAACTTCTATCTATATGCTGATTTCCTCCTAAATCTCTAGATTCTTTGTGAACGTTCCTGTAATTTTTGCTTTCTGTATTATTGTGTCCAGATGTATAGACACTTACACTTGACGTAAGGTTTGGCCACAGAATACTTATAAGCTGTGTGGTCTGTGAGAAAATTATTTGTTATGTAAGACTGTTGTATGCATTGCATCCCTGGTCTTGGCCCACTAAAGAAGCCTCTCCTCAATCATACCAAAAGTTTCACCAGTATTTCCTATACTCCCTCTCCCTCATGGGTGTGCTGCCCCAGAGAATCACTACTTATTTGATACTGGGAAGTGAGGAAGTGATTAAATATAGGGCAGTACATGGCTTGGAGTGACTCACTGGAGTAACAGGAGATTTTGTATTAAAAATATTTTTTATTAAATACATATACATATATACTATAAAAAATTACATATCACAGAAACAGGGTTTGTTAGAGTGACATGAAAATTTCTCCAAAGATTGCCACTGTGTCCTAGCACTAAACTCTTCCTTTTCTTTGTCCAAGGGTCTGATTTCATACCAGGCTTCCTTTGCTTGATTTATTTTCCTTGGTTCTTTCTAGTCTTTTTCTTAATCGTGGTTCAATATCTTCTCTTCCCAAAAACCAGACCATTTGCATGACTATCTCCTGGTATTTAATCAGATGTCATCTTACATATACTTCCTAATAGAGGCCTGTCCTGGACCTATTTGTCTTATAAGCAATCTCACCTCAGCAATGTCACTTCCCCTACCATCCAATAGTCATTCTCTACCTCATCACTCCATTTTATTTCTGTTTTAGCACCTACATCATTTTGTTCCTCCCTCACTAGAATGTAAGAAGGACAATAACCTATGTTGTTCAAGACTGTGCCCTCAGTGCTTAGTCTACCACCTGGCACGTAGTAAGCACAGTGACAGGGACCTAAGTGAATGAGTGCATGTATTATTCCTCCCTGGAAAACAACCACCAAATACCTTTATAACTGATCTCCACTTGTCTCTAATGTCTAGAACTGCTGCTTGGCTTTCATGCAGATCTGACAAAGAGCTACATGTGTGGGGATGGAAGTCTTGTCACAATCTTCAAATTTATGTCAAAGAATAATGTTGACACTCACTCCAAACGAGTTTCTTTTACCCTCCAAATGTCTGCCTTATACCTCACTAAAATATACAGCTTTTAATTATTTGGACTTTTTCCTAGAAAAGTGTGTATAGTTGAAACCGTTGAAACCATTGAAAGATTTGCTGGTGTTACTTATTCACGTTTTTTACTTAATATTGGTTCTTTTAAATCTCATTTTAGTATTAAACAATTTCCCCGAAATAAAACAGAAATATTGCCATTCCTGGTAGTTGACTGATTTTATCACATTATTTTTCCTTTCCAGATGCCATGGTTTTATGTAGTGTAAATGATCCTCTCATTACCAGATGGTATGAGAAAGAAACTGCTTCAGGGAGGTATATGCTATATAAGCCTGTACATTGAGTAGCTATAAAAAAGCAAAGCTTTGTAAACTAGCCAGTAAAGTATCTGAACTCAGCAGTGTGGACTGGGGAATGCAAACACTGAACGCCCCATCTGACCAGATGTGGACATTCCTAACGGATGATAAGTTCAGTCAACCAATAAAATGTTTTCAACTTAAAGCTTAAAATGGTGATTATAATGTTAATGTTCTTTGCTTAGAAAGCACAACTGAAGCAGAGAGATACAAAAAAGAAAAGCAAATTATCTTGCAAACCAAATATTTACCAGACTAATTCTGCACTTAGCCTATTTTTAGAATTTCACAACTTACAATATGCAAGATATAAAAGAATTACATAAAGATTGAGATAACTGCTGATTATATTTTATTATCAGTTCAAACCTAATCCAAATCACCAGTTTAACTGCAGGATTCTAAATGTGATTGTACAAGAGGCATTTATCACATAACTACTTATCAAGATGATGTCTGAAATATTTACTTCCTCTTGATATATTTTTACTTAAATTTTAAACTATTAACATTAACTTAGCATGTATACAGCTAAATTCAATCTCTTTTTTCTCTTTTAAAAAAAAATCCTCTTTCTGATTTCTCTGTTCACTCTATCATAACAGATATAAACTTAAAAAAGAGTTACACGTTGACTCCTATGCTCCTAGACTTATGTCATACTAGTCATCAGTGGATTCATTATTCTTTTCCTTTACTTATCTCATTGTTTCAAATACTTGTCTTCTTTTCCACTCCCACTCACCTGGGGGAACCTCATCAGTGGAACTGTGAACTACAGAATGAACTTCAGACTTTCAGTGTCTCAACCTCAAAGAAGTACATTATTAGCCTGAAACTGAAAGCTATGTTGTCTTCATAGCATTATTCAATTCAAGAAGAGTAATATGTCCCTTTCTTTTTACTTCTAGACTGAGTCAAAATTCATTGAAATAGAAAGGATCCATCATGACCTGACTTTACCCATTCAAGCCAGAAAAACATAATATGGACTCACGTCCAAATAGGTGATCTCACACATTTACTCATTTTTTTTTATGCTCTTACAGGAGAGGAAATATGGTTCTTAGCATTCTCTCCAGCACTACAAAACTCAAGATTGATGGACTGTAGTAGAGAACCACAGCCTATGCTAGAAACCAGAAACCTGTGGGTCTCCCAACTTTCCAAAATGGAGTTTGGATACCCACAACTAGTATCCATTTAGGATATTTAAAGTGTATCAGTCTCGTCTTTCCCTAGAAGGATATCTTGGAGATTAAAGGAATGAACAAAAATTCTATATTTAATTTTTATATAATAAGAATATAACACATAATTGGCATAATAACACTGTAGCTCATTATAATATAATAAATATAAGATAATGTAATATACTATAATAATAACAGGGATATCTTAATGAATGAGTGACCATATAAATGAGATGTTCTGGGAAAGCTTTCCATCTTTTCCTTTATCCTTCCCTCTGTGCCCCACTCAAATTAAAGTATTATACTTGAAACTAAAAGATAATCAAGTTATTATTATCACTTTTTATTACCAACCTTGAAAAATATGAGTCATCATTGTTGAATGCTCACCATGCACAAGGTAGTAAGCTAAACTCTTTATATAAAGTATAACATTTAATTTGTGCAGTAGCCCTATGAAATAACCATCAACACACCCACATTATAGATGGAGAAAATGAAGCTTGCAGTGAATAAGAGGCAGTGGCAAGAGTCAAGTTTAAGTCTCCCTGATTCCAAAGCTATAAACATTCTAATTTGGCTCATCAAATCCCAAGGGAAGAGAGCAAAATAACTGAAAAGAACAAAAAAGAGCAACAACAACAACCAGAAAACTATGAACAAAATGGTAGTAAGTAAATACCTATCAATAATTTCTTTAACTGTAAGTGGACTAAAGGCTTCAATCAAAAGATAGAGTTTCTGAATGCATAAAAGGACAAGTCCCATATATATATATGGTGACTACAATAGACTCACTTCGGATCTAAAGACACAGGCTGAAAGTGAGGGGATGGAAAAAAGTATCCCATGTAAATGGAAGTAAAAAGAAAGCTAGGGTAGCAATACTTACATCAACAAAATAGACTTTAAAACAAAGACTGTAACAAGGTACAAAGAAGGATATTACACAATGATAAAGGGATGAATCCAACAAGGATATATAACAATTATAAATATATATGCACCAAACATATGAGCAGCTAAATACATAAAGTAAGTATTAACAAACAAACAGGGAGTAATTGACAGCAACATGATGATAGTAGGGGACTTTAATATCCCACTTACATCAATGGACAGATACTCCAGTCAGAAAATCAATAAGGATAAAGAAACACTGGACTTAAATGACACATTAGACCATATATATATATATATATATATATATATATATATATATATATATGTTTGTATGTATATATATATATATATATATATATATATATATATACATACATATATATACACACACATACATACAATATATATATAATGGAATATTACTCAGCCATAAAAAATGAAATCTTGTCATTTGCAATAACATGGATGTATCTAGGGGGTATTATGCTAACAAGACATGCCAAGTTGTTGTAGCTTTCTACTATCTACTGAGTCCTCATGTCATAGATTAAACCTTAAAATATGTTGTTGATTTATACATATATGTTATGCATAATTTTGTATATATACATATATACAAATATATAAGTTTTTTCTTAATTCCGTAACATAAAGAAACTCTGACATGGACAGCTTTTCTAGTTCACTTCATTCTTTTTACAGATCTTGCACAATTCATCCACCAGATAATCAGTTTATCATAAAAAATCCTCAGTTGCCACTTTATTCCAATTCCGTATGTTGAAGTTAATCTGCAAACCTAGAACCTTTCCCTTGATAATCATGGACTGAAGTTTTTTTCCTTTAGCTTGCTTCAAGGTACATATTCAGAGTGAATTTTTCTTAACAGAAGAGGCTACAATATTTTACTCTTGTTTCTATACCATAAAAATATAAATATAGCATTTGTACTTCATTTCCTCACCAGTGTATCTTACTTTTTAGATTTTCATTCCAACTCACCAATCTTTACAAAATTGTCATAAAAATTAAAGTATAATAATGATTTCCTTGAATGTATGGTCATTAGTTACATGACTTGAAATGTACAGCAGAAAGGCATAAATGAACTCAGAGACTGAAATGCAAACTGCTCTAGATTGGCACAAAAACAACGAGAATTTTGATCTATGTCAACATTAAATTTCATTTGGATTTCTGAATTCATTATGGAAAAAGATATCATATTCATTTAATTAGCTTATTTGAGAGATAGTCTTCCCTATCTAATTCCTATTTGGAGTTAGAATAAAACCAAATACTTAGAGCATTCATTCCAATCATTGTGGAATCCTCCTACATTTTTAAACTCAAACTGCTTCCATTCTGACCCTGTCTAGTCCTGGCTATACGTTTCAGGTTCTGTGACTCTGATACAGATCTTTTCCTCTGGCCACTTACCTTGAATGTGGACTAATTTGAAATTATAAAAAATCAATTTTTCAGATAGATTTTACTTTTCCTTCTGTCTGAATTTTCGCATCCTATATGGTACCAGTAAAATTAATTCCATCCCTGTCCCTGGGGTTAAACACAGTCAGGGTCTACATCCTTCCCCAGCCAACATTGCCTCCCAAGAGGGCAAGGGATTCAGACAACTGATCAAAATACCGATGGGTCACAACCATGGGAGTTTGTTTCCCGAATGAAATCTGAAATTAACCTCCATACTCAGAGGTCAAGAAGAGATGGAAGAAAGAGGAATATCACACTAGATTGATAGGCAGCAGACTTAATAAACAAGGAAACTTATATACAAGGCTTGCCTTTGGCAGCCTCAAGACAAGCAGATCTCTGTACCTACCGGCCAGAATCTTCAAAATTGATAGAGGTCTTAAGTGAGTTCAGTCACGTATTTGCTCCAAATGGTCTCAGCAACATATTATTCTCTCAAGGTTGTGTCCTTGAAAATGATTCCCACTGTGGGAATGGTGGGCAGGATACACATTCCAAGGACAGGGGAGTGCATAAGGAGCCTCTGACCACCTGGGACCAACTCGTGGGTCAACAGGTAATCATGTCTTCTCAATGGCCTCCTCCAACAGCTACCAGAATGATTCATTTTATCCTTCAGAATGGGATTATTGTGTTCTTAATTTACTGGATATGCCTCTTACAACTAAGTAATCAGAAAACTATAAGTGACTACAAACGTGACTTATCAAATCCTTATTAATTTCTTCGTCCAAGTTAGACCTTTCATGAAGTCTATGTGTTTAATGACAGACATTTTCAACACAAATGTGGACATTGATAATGCTGATATAAGTAATGAATTCATATATAGGCATTCCTCATTTTATTGCACATCCTTTTATTACACTTTGCAGATTTAGCAGGGTTTTTTTTGTTTGTTTGTTTGTTTCAATAAATTGAAGGTCTGTGGTAACCTTGCACTGTCAGATGATGGTTAACATTTTTTGGGGAAAAAGTATTTTTTAAGATATGTACATTGTTTTTTTAGACATAATGCTATTGCACAACTAATAGACAACAATATAGTTTAAAAATAACTCTTATATTCACTGGGAAGCCAAAGATTTTGTGTGACTCACTATATTGTGCCATTTGCTTTATTACAGTGGTCTAAAAACAAACCTGCAATATCTCTGAGGTATGCCTCAATGCTATATGAGATCTATTTATTCACTTGAGGGAAAAAAAAATTCAGAACAATTAGTCAACCCTCAGGGAAGATTATCTAAATGATTAATTATAATGTTATGACTCTGGTTCAATATTAATTAATATTTTCAGTCTTTTAAAATATTTGTGAATAGTACCAAATTTTATTTAGAGTTAAATTGTAGCAATCAATAAAGATTCACTGATCCTTTTCTGTAGGCTGGGAATACTAAAACACAGAGAAATGTTTTAAGTTATAAACAAGTTTATGATCTAATTTGGAAAGGTGAGCATACATCCAAAATAAAGTAAAGTCACTAAGAGGACTATTCCTCATGTTAATTATCATTTTTAGAAACAAATGATAGAGATATTCCTAGAATATTGTACAGGGTACAATATTGTAGATATTGCAGAGGTTTCAGTTGGGCAGGAAAAAAAAAGGCCTATTTAGACTTTAAAGTGAGCCCTGAAGGAACAGTTATTCTTAGATTAAAAAGGGGAGGGTGATTTTAGACTAGAATGATTAAGCAATGGAAACTGATCTGTATAATAGCTCAATCATTAAGATGGTAATCAAAACATACTTGAACATCATTTATTTGAATTGACTTCTCCTTAACTAATTACTTTTTTAAAATGTGTGAGTTGTCCTCCTCAATTTTTCCAAGGACGATCTCATTTCATCAGATCAATGTCTGATATATATTGTTGAGTTTATCTGCTTTACAGAAGCAGAAATAAACTTGAATTTCTTTTCAAATTGTTTTTGTTATTTTAACCCTGAGAATTCACTGAGTTTGGTGATGTAAAATTGAAAAGAGCATTTAACTGCTTAGATTAAAAGCAAGATGTCTAATGGATTTTATTCTTTAAATCCATAAACAGCAAAGGTAGCTGTTTGATATATCATTTTCTGACTCTTATCCTTTCCCTTTATTGTCATTATACAATGTTTAATTCCCTTCTACTTTCCCTGAGGACTTTTAGTAAGCTCAATGAAAATAAACTGGTGTTAGAAGTCATGTGCTTACATAATATTTTAATGTGGGATCAATGTACTCATTAAGAAAAATAATCCATAAAAATTAGTCAATTCTCAGGTTGAGCTTCAATCTGAACTGTCAATTCTAAAACTATGCCTGAAAAATCTGCCATAACTGGTCAGTGAAAATCAGGAACAAGATTGTAAATAGTTCCTGAATTATGCAATAATATACAGTCAGGACTTAAAATACCTATTATTAGTGCATTCAAAACCTATGTTTTAAAAATATAATTGCAAGCATGTGAGTTCTCACATATTAACTTTCTCAGGCCCTTGTTAAACCTAAATCTCAAAACAGTGGTGAATAGGGGATTAAGTAAAATAAGTGCTAATAAAATTAAAGTATCATCTGTGTATGATGCAAATTTCAAAGTAAAAAGATAAATACGATGGTTTCTTTTGAGGATTTCTAAAATTAGAAAGAGGCCATGGTTGCATAACTCTGTGAATATACTAAAAACCACTAAATTGTACATTTTAAAAGGGTAGATTTGAAGAGATGTGAGTTATATTTCAACAAAACTGTTATACAGAAGAAGAAGGAAAAGAAGAAGGAGGAAAAGAAGACCCACCAACTGCATATTGAGTTTCTGGTTAGTTTTCAATGATGGGACCTAATGTAAGGATATCACAACTTGTCTAGTGGTCCAACTGCAACGTTTCACCCCTCTGGTATCATATCCCTTCTTTGTCACCTTTGAATCCCTAAGGAAAATGTATTTCCTTGGGTTGGTTGGTTACTATCTCATATGAGTAGGTCTTGCTATATAGAAAGTGTAACCCCCTAGAAGTAAGAATAAGAAACGAGGGAGACCAAAAGCAAAGCCAAAAGCAAGCTGACAGAACAAGGCAATCTGCTGATACTCTTTCTCAGGTGTCAGCCAAGTATGGCTCAAATCCAGCTGCCACCTGTTTGTGCAAATAACGTTTTACTGGAACACAGCTGTGGCCATTCCTTTATGGATTATCTAGAATTACTTTTGACCTACAATTTCAAAAGTGAGCAGTTAGTTCAGAGACCTCATAGCCCACAAAGCCTAAATACTTGTAATTTATACCTTCACAGAAAAAGTTTGCCAATCCTTGCTATAATATTTGGAAGAATTTATACTGAATGCGATATATTCCTTTGTATTTGAATTGTTGTACTCTTCATAACCCATACTCAGTTCTTGACACCTCATATTTTTATCTAAATGTGTCTTCATATCCTATAGGAAAGATTTGGAATTTTTCGCTGATCCCTTGGTGGGATCAAGAAAAGTTAGCAGAAGAAAGAGCAACAGAAATCTGTTTACTCTGAAGTTCATAATCTACTATTCCATCCACTTTTTTCTTCAGTTTGATTCAGATAAATATCTAACCCATGCTCATAAATTTGACCTACACTGACTAAATTATATTGATACCTAAATGAGCTGAGAAATGACTGCCCGTTTACTCAGATTCTAATTCTGGTTTCTGGTGGTAGAAAAGGTAGGTATGTGCCCTAAAAGAAAGTTAAAGGCTTTTTTCTTTTTCCTTTGAATACAGTCCCAAAATTTTCACATTAACTTTTTCCATAATGTAAGGTTGGATCCTGGTGTATAAAACTTCATATCAGGTCTCAAGCCTAATTAGTCAACTATTGACCCTTGCTAAGAAGAGAGGAAGAGGATATTAGAGGATAACATGAAGGATACTCCCCAGGAGAATTACTGATATTTTCCTTTGGCTATGGTAGGAGATTCAAAGTATTTTCCCTGTGTACTTTTTGAGAAAAAAATAACCTTTGCAGTTTTCATGATGAGGACTTTGGGAATTTCTGATGAACATTTTTAAAGTGCTAGAAGAGTTAGAAATCTATTTCTTCAGCAAAATTATAACTTTGGTTGCAGATTTTCTGAGGTCTACTCCTAAAGTAAGATGGAATACTCTTCCATTCCACGTATAATCAAGTTATACTTCTCAATTTTCCAAGACAGAGTTCCAACTTTGGTTTTCTAAAGCTTAGGAAATAATCTTAAATCATCAGCACAGTTCTTTAGGCCTTCAGTAAACTAGTTACATAGTTATCTAAAATCTGGCTGAGAGAATTATTTAGGGAGATGACAAAAGGAATATTATTTGTTTTTATACCTTTAACTACTCTAGTTTTATTTGAAGGATTATTTGGACACTAGGAAATTTTTTACATTCTTAGGCCATATTACCTGAATTTCATGTAGCATAATTTTCACTAAAACTTTTTCTAACACATTATCTTAAAATATCATTGAAAAATGCTAAAATTCCAGCTATTTGCTACATGTACTTCTACATGGTTAAAAAACTGTGGGGAAACTGTCTAATATGTCTCTTAGTGCTCTCTCTTGAGTATCCTCGAGGGAAGCTTCTATTGGACTTACTCTCAAGAAAAGATTTTCTTCCCTGGGAAATAAGCTTGTTTCTTCTTTTATAATGAGAGTGATGTAACATCACAGACCCCACTTTGCCTTGACTGCCAGATATCTTAAAGCTTATTCACAGCAAGCATATTGACAAGTATTGTCAACATACTGCCTTTTTTTCTCTAATGTTCTTTCCATATGAACTCGCATTTTAATGATGTGCTTTATGTAATACATCGGTCACTGTAGGGGTTTATTCTGAAGAGGTTTTCACAGACCCACTTGGGAGTGTGGCAGAAAAGAAGTACAAAACAAACAAACAAAACTGCAAGCAAATTAAAAAATATATGGGGAGCATGCACTGTGTATTAAATATCTTTTTATTTGTATGAAGGCTGTGTGAAAATGGTGCTGCTGGATTGACTGTATTAACAAGTAATCAAGTTATAAATTTTTTCCTCCATAGAAGTTTTTAGTTCTTGCTTTATTAACTTTGAAGCTCTATTTAGAGATAACTTAGAATCACTATCTTAGTTGATAGATTAAGAGAGCAGAAAATTAAGTGCTCAGTTCAAGGTCTCATTACAAGGAAGTGGCAGAGCAGGTGCAAAGCCTTCCTAGGTCCTCATTAAGTCTTCTCTAATGTATGTTTTTTACTAAATTCTTCATTTATAATTTTTAATACAATTTAAAAGTTATTTATTCTTTCTTCTTTTAAATGAAAACAAAATTATCACTCTAAAGTCAATTGTAATTTATAAAGCAACTTCAAAATTAATCTTAGTTTATTACCATAACAGAGTCTCAGAATGACCCTCCAAAAACCATATCTATCAGCATTTAGGTTTTATTTATAATATGCTATTTTTATATGTCACTTGACATTTTATATTCAAACATACAAAAGTGTTTAAACATTGAAACATTCTCCTTGCATCTAAGGAAGGTACAATCTCCTAAAACCATTTTACATGTAGACTTTCAAGTCTCTTTCCTAAGGAAGAATAAAAGCCACTTATCTTTTCATCAGAAATTAAAATTCTCTTTTCACATAAAATCTTCAGTAAATGTATTTTTAAGCAAACTAGTCATCATATTTTCTTAGAGCTTTACTGTATGCTTTGTAATCAGTAGTTCTTCTTTTGTACTAGTAACTTCTCAGATACATTTTTTAATTCACAAAATCTCTATTAACCTTTTGTGAAGAGGTTAATCGAAATAAGAATATCTCTTCATAATAATATTCACTTGAGTCAAGAAGTTTGAAGGAAGAAAATGAATAAAATGCTTTGAAGCAGAATACTTCATAAAGTCTATGATGTATTTGATCACAATTGGATTAATTGGGACTTAGCAGTGATTTCCCTGGGTTCAAATATCGCTCAGAATTCTAAGGAGTCTGTTGTTTGACTAATCTAGTATATAAAAAAATAAATCGTTTTCTGTCAGTTTTCAGGAAAGGAGGAAGAAACCTAAAAGGAGAATTCTAATTTAGAGTGATCACACATGAGCTCTGTTTGGGAAAATATGGGTGCACAGATACCTTGCAACTTAAGATCCTGGCTTGCACATACTTGGAAGACCAAATAGTTGATATACAAAGTTTACATAAACTGTTTATAATAATTTGATTGTTATCTAATGCAACATTGCTACAATAACAAAGATAATCTACATTTGGCTACTGTAATCATTTTAGGTATGTTTATTTCTCTTTTGCAATTCACATTGAACAGAGAGATGGACAGATCTATCTATATCAGAGAAAAAGAGTTTTTTAAAATGGTCTGAGTAATTGTAAATTAGACAAAACAAAACCAAGGCAAAGAAAGGAACCCCAGTATATCACTTGGTGTATATATACTGCTTTTGAAGATATTTAATTTTTAAATC
Organism: Mesoplodon densirostris; assembly: GCF_025265405.1. Classification (NCBI taxonomy): domain Eukaryota; kingdom Metazoa; phylum Chordata; class Mammalia; order Artiodactyla; family Ziphiidae; genus Mesoplodon; species Mesoplodon densirostris. The sequence goes on from NC_082661.1 coordinate 91,830,084, forward strand.
ATTCAGATACATGATTAACTAGAGTAATGAGCTGCTAGAGGTTTTCTGATTTATTATTTTCCAATTATTTCCAAACATTCCAAATATTTCCAACTATTTATAGTACACTGAATTTTTAAAATACAATAATAACAATTACTGTTTACTGAGTATGTACAATGTGTTATTAGACTTTAATTAATCACATAATTTCTTATTTTACTTTCAAAATAAATCTAAGACACAGGTAATTTTAGTATCCCATTTTAAAGATGAGTAAACTGCCGTACACAGAAAAGATGTACAATTTTCTCAAGGACACACAGCTAATGAAAGATTAGATCTACATACAAATCCTTGAAATCTGGCTAAAATGTTATTCTCTTTTTCACTTCTCCATACAGCTTTCTTGATTGTCAGGAATTTCTGGCTAATTTAATATTTTATTTTATTAATGCTCATGTTCAAACATCACCTTAAAATGAGAAACTATAAAGAATGAAAAATTTGAGTTGTTTTTATCTACCTGAGTGATCTTCATCATATGTAGAATTAGACTGGTACTGTTGATATTGTGTAAAATGTGTTTCAGATGATACTGTAAAATGATTTTTAAAAATCAGACATCATAAAGAATAGTTTATAAGATTTTTTGTAAGTGTGATTTCTGTAGAAAAATCAGAGATTCTAAATAATAATATATAAGAAGATGGATTTGAATTGAGGTAGGGATGATCAAAAATATAAGCATGCAGCACTAGGTATTTCCTGGAAAGATAGACCTGGAATGATCTGACACAATAAAGGACAGCTCAGAATAAAAACTAAAATCACTGGCTCTTAAAAGCTTTGAAGGATGTGAAAGAAAGGAAGGAATAATGCATTTGCCAACTCTCTCGTTTAGGATTTGTCTAAAAATTCCTCATTGTAGTACATATTTTCCTCTGATATAGTGTTACAAATATTTTCTATATCCTTACTTATGTATTATAAGTATTACAGAGGGTGAGAGCTATCTTGAAGTAAAAGGACCTCCAAGAGAATTTATGAATTTCTTCTTTGAAAATGTGTATTAACTTGGAACTCGAGTGAAAGTGTTCTTCAAACAAAAAATTGATCATAGCCTGAAATAAAACCGGGCTGCATTAGCAATTCTGAGAGTTGCAAAGTAAATGTTAATAACAATGCTCCACCTCTCCTCCAAAACCAACAGCCAAAGAAACAAAGCAACTTAGAAAAGGAAGAAGGAAATAGAGAAACCAGGAATGCACATTGATGAGTTTGTAACATTGTTTTTCAGTTCCAGACCATGCTCTTTTATATAGATGACCTGAGGTTTCATATACTTCATGGTGGGACAGAATTAAGAATCCTCTCTAGGTATTATTTTTTAAGGAGTATATTTGTGGGGGGAGGGAGAGGTGTAGGATTCGATTTTTCAAAAGAGAATATCTAAATGTAGGACAGACATGGAAACCCATGGTAATTCAGGTATTTTATTTGACCTAATCCTGGGGACCAATTTCATGAACACACTACCAGAATTATGTATTAAGAGTTTCTTAGAAGTTATTTAAGAGATAATCTTGTCATCTCTTCCACATCCCTATTACCACACATACTTAATTTTCCAATGAAATAAAGCAAATGGAGTTTGGGGGAATTGTCTAAGATCATACAAATGATTAGCTGCATATCTGTATTGGAATTCACTTCTCCTGCCTGTCCGGGCAGCTCCTTAGAGCACTTCAAAAACTCTGAAAGGTCTTATAGGAATTCTCTTCATTTGGGAGGTTTTTTTTTTTTTTTTTTTTCCAGGCCTCTAAATAAATCTACGTCTGAACTGTCTTCAAAGTGATCGCCAATCAGCAGATTCCCCAGCAAGCTGAAAAGCACCTGGGAGATCCAGATTGTCAAAGAATCATATACATGGTTTGGAAATGTGTTTTAATGAGGTGCTTGTCCTGTGGGAAGAAGGCTTGACTCTAATTAAAGATGAAGCCAAAATATTTTTTGCAGTTTCGTTTAAAGATGATTTCGGGAGGTCTTTTCAGTTATAAAAACTCTATGACTCCACGTTTGGATAAACTTTAGGCAGAATTTGCAGGATTACTAATATGTACGCAAACAACTATTAAGGAAATTTATACTTTACTTTGTGAGGAGAGTGTTCTCAAACAGAATGTTTCATTGTTGACAGAAACGTGGATTCCAAATTTATCAAATTATTGGAATTTGGAATTTTAAAAATACAAACCACCGAGTTGTTATAATGGCTGATAAATGATAGATGGAGAGGTCATTTTAGAATGTCTCTTTCACGAAAGTGGAAGCTTGATCTGTGCAAATGTACAAAAATATTTATTTGAATCTCTTGTTCTGCTTCTAAATTTATCCTAGAAATGGCTTTTAGAAAGTTATATTATTCCAGAGCTAAAGGCCATTTTAAGATAATGAGTTCAAAAGTTTCAAGCTCATTTTTAACTTTAGAAGCTGTTATGCTTGTACCATTAGTAAAATATTTTTCTCTGGAAAAAGCAACCCTGCTTTCATATTGCCGTTAACTTTAGTAATTACTAAAACGTATCATCTTCTTGCAAATGCGGGTCTTTAGTTATATCTCCTTTATATCCTGACATACATATTCAATTTTATTATTGGGGAAAAAATAAAGAATTAAGAAAACTCTCAAGAGAGTATATAACTATCATACAGGTAATTTTACTAGATTAATTTCTGTCCCATGCCTATTGTGATTCTGAACTCCATAAAGTATCTAGGCCAATTTTAACACTTCTTTAAGTACCACTACTAAACTATATAACATTAATGGACAGACGTATTTGTAAAGATTTTATAGTCAGAGTATTTCAATAATTCATCACCAAACTGTAGCACACGTGCTGCTGACTGAATATTTATGGAGCACTTAAACATGAGACATCCATGTCAGCCATTGGAGATCTAAGTTTCAATGACCTGGCTCCTCTCCTCAGGAGTTTAAAGCCAGTGAGGGAGACACTCCAGTGGGGGAGACAGATTTATACACAAATAATTGCAACATTTTATTATTTATTATAATTTATTATAAATATATATAAATTATCATAATCCTTGTCACAAGATATTTATAAATTATAATATGGGAGATTAAGAAAAGCTTCTTGGAAGTGATGTTTTAGCCAAAAATGAGTAGGATTTTCTAGGAAGCCCAAAACAGAAAAGCAGGTTCACAAACAGGCAGGTGGGAAAAGTCTGACACAGTAAGTTAGGTAATTTCTTATGGCTTTTTAATTCAATGTATATGGGAGAGGATGGTATTACAAGAGATAAATTTTAAGGTGGTGGGGGACAAATCATACTAATGATTTGTATGTTATTCTCTGACAGCAGGAAGGCATTTAAAGGGGACAGGAAAAATCACATCTTTGCCTCTGTAGAAAGATGGAACACTGGAAGGAGAAGATCATTTCTGGTGTTTTGTGAAAATATGAGGAAAGAGAACTAATGTAGAGGCCATTGAGATGAAAAGGATGAGATTTAAGCTTGACTTGTTAAGTTTAGCTTTCCACGTTTAAGGAGTTCAACACAGTATGGCATGTGTATGAATGAATTTTAATTTTTTTTTAATAACTGCTACCAGATTTTTGTTAAACACCATACCTTGCTGTATAGCAATGATAATTAAGCTTAAAATCAATGACAACTCAATCTACTCCAAGAATTTTCTAGTAAATTCTAGCTTAAAACTTTATTTAAGTCAATTCAAAGCATCCTCTCAAAGAGCCCATGTCTAATTCCCTGCAAGTACAGTGAGCTATCACCTGCAGAAAGACTGGGGATGGGGAATATACCTTGGTGCCTTGAAGACTGACTTTCTTAGTTAGTGTGGCATACAATGCTGTTCTTTGCCATAACCTATTAGTAGGCAATTGCATGCATACTGATGACTTTAGATAATAGGATTTCAGATACACAATAAAATATATGAAGTTAAAATGACATTAAAAATCAAATTATGAAGGAATAAGATAAATTTTTAAGGAAATCAGATTTATTTCTATGAATGAAGCAAAATTAACTAGAGATTAAAGTGATGTCACTGAATATATTAGTTAAGGTCTAATCAGGAAAGTAGAGCAACTATGACCTATGGTGAATAGAGATTTATTATAGGAAGAATATCTTATACAAATATTGAGGTCCTAGGAAAGTAAAAGTCTAGAGAAGTTGACATATAATGAAAGAAAGAATTACTGATCAAAGTGCCTGAAGTGCTAGCATGGGTGGTAAGGCAGGAGTTTGCAGGTAAACCCAACACACTAAGCATATCCAGGCACTAGACTGGAGACACAAATGGGAGATCAGAGCATCTTATGACAAACTCCTGTCTCTGTGAATCCACAGTCAGTCATTTGGTGGTGGGTCTTGGCCAGTGTTAGAAGGGCCAGTGTTTGGGAAAACAAATTAGACAATGAACAGAAGACAAACTGGCACCCACAGAAGTCTGTCTGATACTTATCTGACCATACAACCTCCTGAGAATAATGGCCACTGCTTTACTTCTACCTTCCAAACTTCAGGCATGCTAACTCCAATCCATACCACACAACCTAGCTATGCTAACTTGGTATTCTTATAATCATCTTTTAAGCCCATATAATCTTCCAAAAAAGATATCATCAAAACTATGCTTCCACTTAAATTTATGCAATTCTCCATCTTACAAACAAGGTGTGCTAACACTTAGGCAAAAGAGACTACAAAGAGTCTCACTTTATCCATCTTCTTCCAGTTGAGCTACACTCCTCCTTTTATATTCTATAACTCAAATATTGTGATAGAAGGTTAATTACTCTTAACACATCTTATGTAGATAGTGGAGGAGTAATAAAAAAAAGGAACTAGGTAATACATGCATACAAATTCACATCAAAGTGAAGGAAAATATAACTACTAAAGCATTTTTTTACTACAGCTAGTCAGGCAGTCATAACTGCTATTTAAAACATTCTTCTTCCCTTTACCCTTAGAAAGCCCCTAATCTGTTCATGGTTCACTGCTTGGTGCATCCATCCAAACCATCATTCCTGAAGAGTCTGTGCCAGCAACAGTCTTGTCTGTATCTAGTTGTTTTATTTTCCTATTGAAATTTATCACGTGATATGAATGCACTAGGAGGTTCCCCTGAAGACCCCTTGCATTTCAGATACACTCCTCTCTGTCACCAAAATTAAGTTGGGCACATTAACAACTCATTTTAACCTTGATAGTCAGGATCGCCTCTTCCATAAAGTAACTTCCTTTTTTGTCTATTGGTTCAGTGGCATAATTAACAAAGTAGCTGTGTGGCAGTTTCAACTTCTAATTGAGTGGAACCATTGCTTTGTCTCTGTGAATGCAGTCCTCCCTTGAAAACTAAGACCTACGAACTAGTGGAGCCCAAGGGTACAGACCCGGGAAGCAAAATTTTTGTTATAAAATCTTTATGGGTAACTGTGAGAGAAGAGCTCCCTTTGCTATACCATGATCCCTGAAGCCATAAATCCTGGTTATTAAAAAAAAGTGCCACATATTGGTTACTCATTCAGAGGATATGCCACATTTTAAAGGACATTATCTCAGCCAAAGTACTGTTTTTCACCTGAAGCCATACATGAGTCTTCAAAAAGCCATTAAACAATTCTATCAGTCCAGATGCTTCAAGTGATGAGGAGCATAAACCAATGAATTACAGGAGCATGAGCCCATTTCTAAAATTCATTTGCTTCTAAATAAGTTCCCTGGTCGGAAGCAATGCTCTGTGGATTACCATGATGATACACAAGACAGTTTATAAGTAATTGATAATTTTGTTAGAAGTACTATTAGAAGGAAGGGTATATCCATATTCATAGTAATTGTCTATTTAAGTGAGAACAAGCCACTGTCTCTTTTATCATTGAGGTGCCCCAATGTCATCAACTTGTTATATCATAGAGTCATTGTTGGACCCTCTTGGGCAAATGGGCACTCAAAATGTCCAGGGTTTTTTTGGCTTTGGGTAAAAATCCATGTTCATGAGCCCATGTGATAAGCTCAAGTAATAAGCTTGCTTAATAAGACTATTTATTAGGCAAGAATAAGAGAGGCTGTGGCAAGAGGCAGACTGACATCCATGGAACAGGTCATTTTAACTATCTGATTACTAAGACTCTTTTCAGCTGAATTTGCTCTCTGATGAGTATTTTGTTCAATGGAATAAAATACTTTTACTCTCTTTGTCTGTTTGAAGAAGATCATTGATAGTCATCTTCCTCAGACTACCTTGTCACCAGTTTTCAAAATTGTGCTCTTTTTTTTTGTCTCTAAACATCCAGCCAAATCATTATCTACTGACAATAAATCACTGAAAATTTGTATCTCTGGCCTTCTCTCATTACACATAAAATAAACAACAGATGCATTTCGCAAAGTTCTGCCATTCTAAGAATTTTCTTTTACTACTTTGTCCAAGACCATCCTTGAAGCAATAGTGCTAGATTTATCCAATTTAGGGTGGAGCCAGCATAATCATGCAGAACCACCACTAAACCACAACTGAATTTTTTCTTTTTCAGTCAATTAGTCATAGGGAAACTTGCCATTAAGTTATAGTTCTGCATTGAAAGACAGGAGCCCGTAAAGCAGGAGGAGAGATGGTGGGAACAAAGTAGGGAACATATTTGCTCACAGGACATAATGGCTTCATGTTCTGCTCAAACCCAATCTCATACATCACCCACTGGCACACCCAACTGTATGGCTCTGTGGATCAAACCACATGCATTTCATGATGAGTCTCTCAGATCTCATAGGAACTTGGTGGTCCATGTTTAAATGTTTAGTTTCTACTAAATTGCAGTAGTAAGAGAAGTTTGTGGGCTTGTTTTTTTGTTTTTATATTTTGTTTTTAATTATTTTTTCTCAAAAGGAGAATAGTATCTACAGAAGATGGCATTAGCTTTGCTATATTTGACATATAGGTGTCAGCCAAAGGCTCCACACAGCATCTCTATTGGTCACTGATATCTCAAGCACAACTGTTTCTATTAAAAAATACATGAACAGAGTCTCATTGATTGGGCATTGGAGTCTCAGAAAGAGAGGAGAGAGATTGAAACAGAAAAAAATATTGAATGATTAAGGACTGAAAACGTCTCAAATTTGGAGAAAGACATAAATTTACAGATCCAAGATATTCAATGACCACCAAATAGAATACATTTTTTAAAAGAAAAGAAAAAAAAAACATGTTAAGGCACAATGTAGATACTCAGAAAAAAAAATCATTACATCTTTATATACAGTGGAACAACTTTCAAATGACCAAAGCCTTCTCACCTTTTAGTAATCACTCCAGATTCTATATTGAGGTATGAAATATCAACAGCTAAATTCTGCTAGCTGACAAGCCCATTTCAAGTGAATGGAATTCCCAGTCCATGGTTCAATGACTTTCTCTTAAAGAATAATTAATGTACAAGGATTATAAATATTTACAGAAAGTCAATGTCTTGTGTTTTGGCTTCCTTAGAAACAAAACCTGATATAGAAATTATGCACAAGTGGTTTTTAGGGAGTGATAAGAATGAGGAAAACAGGATAAGGAGGGGTAAAGAGCTAAATAAATATGTTTTCCCAGGAAAGTTCAGCTTTGGGAGCATAACACGAGGACTATGGAGAATAAATTACATTGCAGAATTGTCCACACCTTAATGAAAGGGGCCTTTTGTTACCCTTGCATCAGTCAGCCATTATCTGCAGTCTGCCCAGAGAAGAAATATGATTTCCCAGGTAAGGTGGCTAGGGCAATTCTCCCAAAGAGGAGGCAACTGTAAGCTGTGAGCTGTTAGTGGCCAACATAATCATCAACTAGAGAATGGTAAAATTAGCCTGGTGAAGAGTGACTGGATAAGGTGCAAATCACATTTACTGCTGACAATAACATGAAAGAAAAATATCAAGACAAAAATTTTAAACCCAGTGCCAATTGGATGAGAAATAATTAAGGAAAAAAGAGAACATGGAAGAGTCTAATTGTGAATCTTCAAAAGACCTGAGAAGATTTTCAATCAAACAAAAGTAGAATGCTATTTTAAAGAAAAAAGATTACTTACCAATAATCATTATAAACTTAGAGTGATGGTGAGGAGAGGGAAAATACATAAATAAAAAGATAAAAATGACTGAAGTCTCTAGACAGTCACCAAAGTCAAACAGGCATTAAAGGGAATACAGAAACTCAAAAAAGTGCTGCCCAGTAGGTGAGCTCAACATCTAACCAGATTTCTCACAAAGGGCATTACCCAGTTTACAGGGTTCAAGTCCCAAGCAGAGAAATGGCAGCCTTACAGAACTAAGGCTTTAGAAGTCAGTCTTCTGAACTGCCTGGAAGACTAGAGGGAGCCACTGTTGAGGAAAGCCCCCAAACCCCCATGGAAATATCATTCAAATCCTTGGGTGATTTACAAAATGCTTGTGCACCAGACAAAAATCCAAAAAATTTAACAGAAAGCAATATTTGGTAGGTTAACTCACTTGAATAGAAAATTAAACAACCATGAGGTGTTGGGAATGCATAATTTGGAGTCCTGCTGAGTTAGAGTGGCTTAGGAAACACCACATTTTCCACTGAAACTCTAGAATAGCTATGCCTTAGGAACTAGACACATATTTTTTAACTAAGGGATATGATCTAGGATTAAGAGCACAGGTACCCCCCAAAAGTTGAAAACCTAACCTCCACAAGATCATGGTAATCCAGTAATTTTATTCCCTACTCAGGCAAAACTAAACACTATTTGGAGAATGGTAACAAATTACATAGTCTCTATAAAGTATCATCTACAATGACTGGTATATGAAATAAAATTTAATACAAATGTCAAATAGCAAAAGAGTGTGAATCATAATCAAGAGAAAAAGCAAACAACTTAAGTAGATCCATAGACCAATCAGTCACTCAGCAACTTAACTTTGTAAATGTGACAAAAATTTACCAAAAACTGGTCAATGTAATAGGTTAAATAATAGGTACTATTAATATAGGCATAAATCATTACCTTCCCTGACCCAAACAAAAACAAACAAAAAAACCCCAACTCAACCAACCAAAACAAAAAAACTTGAGAGAGTTTAACTTTTAGAAAAAATGCCCACCACAATTTTAAGATAACTGCATGTATATTCTATATGTATAGATTCTAGGGAAAGCAACATAGGCTCTTGCATTAGCATTCTAATTTTTCTACTCTGCATGCTTTTCACAAAGATTCAATTTTAGATGTTATTTATGTTACAACATTATAATAGATTCCAAAACCATCTACAGCCTTAAAGATGGTTTGCCGTAACTTCCACAAATGTGTACAATATGTTCAAAGGAATGCAAAAAAGCATGAAATCTACTATTTTCTAATTTCCTTTCTATACCATAAAATAACATTTGATACATATTAATAATGGAAAGTATATTAATGACAACACCCTAATACTGATACTACTCTGCTATTTGCTCACTTGACTCACTCTAAGTACTGAGTTTTAGCAACCACATGGAATGATTTCATCTGTTCTACAGCTTAATTTTAAAAATACCATGGTATTCTGATAATAATTCCTTCAGAAACAGCCTCTATAATAAGAAAATTGACAAGCTAAATGAAAAACTAAATGAATTAATGAAATAGCTTTAAAAGGAGCATGGATATTTGATTAATAAATGAAACTAAATATCATCCTTATATACTAGCAATTGAAAATATTGAAAAAAGTATTCATTAGCAACAGCAAGCATTTGTCTTCTATTCAGATATAAACTTCATAAGAACTGGGTTAGAGCAAATGAAGAAATTTATAAATTCTAATGGAAAAAATTTAAATAAATTGTTAGTAAAGGAATAGACATACTCTGATCTTAGCTAGAAATATTATACATTATAGAATTATGTGTTCTCACCAAGATAATTTATAAATTTAACATATTTCAAATTAAAATCCCAACAGAATTTTAAAGGAATTACATAAAATAATACTAAATTTTATAAGAGGATGTAAGCAGGCAAGAATATTAAATTTTATTCTGAAAACGAATAAACTTGTTAAGTTGGAGAAAAGGAGAGAAGAGTGATGAACTGACCTACCTCTTATCATGATCTACTTTAAATATTTAAAACCAAATCATACCATGTCAATAGGGCAATAAAATGAATAATGAAAAGGTGTGAGTTTAAAAACAAACCCAATTTTTTGATAATTTTTTACCAAGTCATGAGTAAATTTTGAAATAAAAAAGTATAAATAAATTGTGATGAGTCAAATTAATATATTCCATTAGAAAATTCTGATAGTGATGTGAGGGAGGAAAACGTACATGTTAAACTATAAAGACTTATAAGGATGTGATGAATTTTTAAAAGTTAAAAACTCAAATGACCAAACAAAAAAAAGAAATTGTAGTATTTCTCACCTTGCTGAAGAAACAAAATTTCTCTTTTATGAAGCCAAGTAAAACGATAATAATTGATTGAAGAGCATTCAGTGCATATTTTTGAACGTCCTTATTAAAAAAAAAGAATATGTTAGCTATACCACAGCCTTCGCAGTATATATATTATGTATTTATAGGTATAAACTCATATATAATATATAAATATAATATATAATAATATATATAATAAGTTTTATACCTAAAATATGTATAAATAGGCATAAATACTTGCATATGTTATATTATATATTATATTAATAAACCGTTCAGGAAGAATAAAGCAACAGTAAACATCTTATTGCACAAATTTTCAAAGACAAAATATTAAATATTAAAATGAAAGCATTTTGAAGAGTATTCTTATTTTAAATAATTATTAGGCCATTTTTGAATGTCTGAAAACTTTTCAAAGGAAAAATAGGTACAGCAATTTCCTCTATGAAATATGCTACTGAAATAAATACAAACAGATGGCTTAATAAACTAGCCAAATCTCAGTCTAAGTTAAATGCTATGTGTGGAGGAATTTTTACATAATGATTAGATGAGTTAAGAGAGGTCAATATTGGAATGAAAGTAGAAAAGCTTTTCTAAATCAGGTACATGATATATAAGTATCAAGTCAGTGTATGACAGTGAGTGAAATATGTCTCAATGTTTCCATTCATTATTTTATAAAGCATAATTACTGTGAAATTGTAAACTGTGTAAAATGCTGAGTGTCACACAATATATCTTTAATTGTAAAAATGTACATATACCTTATAAACAGTTCTCTGTTAAGGTACCTATGGAGGACTTTTAATTCTATCTTTCTAATGTAGATAAATTAATGTTGCTATGGGAATTTTAACTTTGGAATTTCCTGACTCTTGCATGCTTAATTTCACAATGTTAATGTTCCAATACCAGATCTGAATGACTACACATCATGGATATTACTATATGCTCAAGATGTTTCTAGAATGCAACATTTAACCTTTAAGAAAATATTTGAGAGGGCAGAGGCAAAAAGGCAGAAACAATGAGAATCTATTCTGTTGATTAGCAACGAATCTCTTTATTTACAGTTGGATGAGAATGTGAAAAGGAATGAAAACCCACAGTAGTGACAGAAGGTGGAGAAATGATAGGAAAGTAATGACTATATATGTAAAATGTGTGAAAAAAAACCCTCAGACTGTGAAGGAAATGTCTAAATGATCCACCTTAATAATCAATACTTGAGATTAAAAAATAGAGAGCTTTATTTTAATAAGCTTACAGTGACTTAAAACAAAGCAAAAAGCGCCTTTTGAGATAATTTATGTGCTCATAAAGATAACTGCCAGAATGAGATGTGATGCTGATGGTTGGTACCCAAGGGAGATTTTGGAATATTAGTGTGTCCACTTCAGGAAGGATGTGGCATAAGCAAAAATATGTGGAGGCCCTTCCATGTATACAAATACTGTTGGTTTTCTGTTTAATTGTTTAAGCCAGGAAAGTGAGAGAAAGAAATGTATCATTATGGTCTGTCATATTTATAACAGAATCTCATGTTTGGAGACTATGGTGGCTGGTTGGAAACTACATTTTCAACAAATGAGGCTCATAAGAGTTTGCCTTCACCCTGATCAGGCCCTTGGAGGAATCCTGGAACGGACGTATGTGAGAATTACACCATTTATAAAGTTGGATGATACCAGTGGGGGCTCCCTGACTCTCACTTGGCCAACTCTTCTCTTATTGGACACCATTTCTCTTTCCTTCCAGTCCTGTATTTCAATATGTATGTGTAATTTCTATCTCTTTCCTAATCATCATTCACTGATGGGGAAAAGTTGAATCGGTATCTCAAAGAAAGGAACGTGTGTTAGGACTCAGTATCCCAAAGGCTTTGGTGTGAAAGGAAAATGTTCATTCCTAAAAATTATTCATAATTTAAAATTTTTAAATACTTTTTTGAAACTTTTCACCTGGCCTATTTCCTGACTTTAATACGGGTAGAATTTGTACTGAATTTTTAATGAAAAGCTAAAGAGTGTGTTGGGGTGTGTGTGTGTGCTGCATTACAGTGAATTAAAATGAGGTTTTAAATGCTGGAAAATGTAAGTTTTCTAGCATTTAAAGTTGACAGTAAGTTCTCACAAGGAACTTTAGAATCTAATTTGTTCAAGTGGAATAGGTAACTGCTGAGTTTTATCACCAAACCTAATCTAATCACCAAAAGATAAGCACCTTGATTAAAAACTATATTATTTTTATATCATTACCACCATATAGATGTTTACTGAAGAGCCACTGGGCTCACAAAAAACAGACTGACACCCTTGCTGTTATAGAGTTAAATCATATAGTGAAAAACTACAGAAAGCATTAACACATATTGGTAATTGAATGTCTATTTATTCTGCCTGAATGAAAGAGTGAAGTAGGCAAGAATACTTGTTGTGTCCTTTGCTACTCTTTTTGAATATCACCTCTCCCTTTCAGATATGACAGATGCCGAGTTGCCTAGTGACTTGCTCTTTTGCTCAAATGCAAAGCCTTCCCTGTTTGCTTCTGTGGCACCACAGCACATGCTTTTGCACTTTGGACTGTTCTCTTCTTCTCTCATCATATTCAGATAATTAAATATTAATCATATATTCCATCCTTATTACAATTACTGAGAAATATTGGGAAATTTTTAAAAAGGCACAATTATTATTCCCAGAATTTTAAATTCAGTGAAAGAGGAGATATATGTATGCAAATAACTATAAAAGATTAGAAAATAGGAGAGAAGACATTGCTGGAAACTGAAGGACAAGTAAGTACAGACAAATCAGAGATGAGGAAAGATATACTAAAAACAGAAAAAGCAAAATAAGAAATATGGAGGCAGAAAGATTCAAGATATACATGGGGAATCTCAATTATGTTGGTCTAGAATGGTGGTTGAGGGTAAATAGTCAAAGTGTGTCCACGAGAGTACACTGGTTTTAAACCATGGAAGGCCCTGAATATCATCGTGAGGAATGTAGGCTTCCTCTACGGGCAAAGATAGGCAAGGATTTTTTGAGTAAGGGGAAGACATGATTAAATTCATGATTTAGGAAGACTATTCTGGAAAACAGTGGTAACATTTGAACATATAAACAAAATAATTGCTATTAAATTATTTTATGATTTTGGCAACAAATAAAATGAAGGTCTGAAATAAGTTAGTAATAGCAGAAAAGGAATGAATGGGATGTGAGAAAAATTCAAAAGGCAAATTTAAAGATAGAAGCACAGGAGAGTTTAACTACTTTCACAGGAGCCCACTAATCTGCTATGTGACTTACCTTAAAATCTACAAGGGCAGAAATATATGGGTTTTTATTGTCTTTTATTTTATTTTTATTTGCTTGTTTGTTGTTGTGTTGATTCCACATTGCCTAGAAGAGCATCTGGCACATAGTAGGTAATCAATAGAAAATTATGGGATAAATTAATTTAAACTATCTTGATGTCAATGAGGGATACTAACTAATAACTAGGGCTCCATCAGACCCAGAATGGTATTAATTAAACCTGATTTTCTAGTTCTCGGTCAAATGATTTAAATAAATTAATCACTGTCAAAGACAGTGATATTGAGAGTAAGTACAAGGCACTATTTTAATCACCATGGCACAGAAATAGATAGGTTTTGGTCTATTTTTTTTTCTTGTTCTTTAATCTACAGGAAATTTACATTTTATTTGGAGAGGCAAATACGGCATTTTTGTTTTAAGTAGTTTATAAAGTAAATATTTGAAGGATAAATGCTATTAGTAAGTATCTGAAGAAACCTGTCAGTTCCATGAGGCAGACAGTTCAAGTCAGGGGTATTTGAATCACAGAGGCACAACTCAGTTTCTTTATTTCCATTTTTTCCAGTACACATTTCCCTAACAGTGATCACGAATCAAATTCTCCCCAAAATAAAATCTAAAGGAACGCATAATTAACAAAACTGTTTTATTTTGCTGTAATTATCATTTTATTAAAGTCTTTACTTAAAACCTTGAGTGGTTATAAGAAATTTAAGAGATATAACATTTCAAAGGATTTGTAAAAGAATTTCAAAACTTAATCTCTTGGATTAGTTTGCAGGGTGGAAAAAAGGCAACATTGGAAAACCCAGCTTCCATGTGCACCCGCAAAGGTCAACAACTGGACCAATATCCATGAACAAAAACAGCTCCAAAATTCCTCTAGAGCCCACTTAGAAAGATTTAGCAACACTGTGGAACAACAACAACAGCAAAAAAAAAAAAAAAAAAAAAAAAAACTGAGAATAATTGCACAAGAAGAGAAGGAAGACAACTTCATTTTGCCTTCAGGAACTTCCCAGCTAGGAGCTTCTCTCGCCAGGAAAGGAAGAATGGAGTGAATGACCAGCTTATCCACCCTAGTGGGACACTGCCCAAGGTCCCATTTTGGTTTCACCTCACACAGACTGGCAAAGCCGAGACGTACTGAGCCAGCTTGGGACAGGGAAGAAAAGCAGAGGCTATTCTTAGTAGACATGCAGCAGGAATGATCACAGTTCACAGAGACTGGCTCTGTAACAAACTTAGCAGATTTTGCCACTATTGAAGCCAACAGCCAGCACAGCTGCCAATGGACCCCCTGCACATCTCGCCAGCTTTCCCCCCACAGGTATTTGCTATCACTGGCACCAGCTGCCTGAGTCTCTCCCCACCCCCACCCCCCAAAGCTAGGGAGCCCCATTTGCAGCCAGCTCAGGCTTCTGCAGTCGTGCAATGCAAGAAACCAGCCTGAGCCATCCCAGCTGACTCCCACCACTGTGCTCATATTTGTGGCTAACCCCTCCAGCTATGCAACTGCATACCACTGGCCTGATGCCTGACATCAGCATCCACTGCAGCACGCACATGCAAGGGGAGAGAGTGCAGCAGTGGGTGAGCATGTTAATAGCTAGGGTCCCCACAACTGCTTGCAGGTCAGAGCAGACCCCACCTTCTGTTTACAGCAAGCATCATCACAGCAATCTGTAGCAAACACCTCCAGCTGTGCACCTGTATGTCCCTAGCCCAAATCACTGCAGTTGCATAGTGGGTGGAGAGTATACAGCCACAGGAGAGCACACTGACCGCCAGGGCCTCTGCAGTTGCCAGTGACCCCATAATTGGCCTCTGCCCTTGCCACCTGACCTAGTCCTCATGACTGTGAGTGTGTCTGCAACTGGCTCCTGATCCAGTTAAAGGAGCAAAAAGAATTAAAAGGACTGAAGAAAGCCTATAGGACTTAGGGGGAGCGCATCAAAAAATATCATTTACCTATAATTGGAGTCCCAGAAGGAGAAGAAAGGGAGAAAGGGATAGAAGGCTTATTTAAAGAAACAATGGCTAAGAACTTCCCAAATCTGGGAAGAGATTTGGACATGCAAGTTCATGGAGCTAATAGATTACCTCAAAATTTCAATCCAAAATGATCTTCTCAAAAGCATATAATAATAAACTGAATAAAAATAAAGACAAAGAGAGAATTTTAAAAGCAGCAAGAAAAATAATCTTCCATGCAAGGGAATATCCATAAAGCTATCAGCTATCAGGATTTCTCAGCAGAGACTATGTAGCCCAAGAGAGAATGGGATAAGATAAAATGCTAAAAGAAAGAAACTGCCAACCAAGAATACTTTACACAGCAAAGTTGTCCTTCAGAATTTAAGGTCAAATAATGATGTTCTCTAATAAACAAAAGCTTAGGGAATTCATCACCACTAATCCTGCCTTATATGAAATGCTGAAAGGAGTTCTTCAAGCTGAACCAAAAGGATGTAATTTAGTAATATGAAAATATACAACACAATGGTAAATTCAGAATTTACCAGTGTGAATACCCAAATACTGTAATATGATGATGCATTTACTACTTAACTCTAGTATAAAAGTTAAAGAACAAAAGTATTAAAAATAGCTGTAACTTCAACAATTTGTTAAACAATACAAAATATAAAAAAGATGTAAATGGTGACATCAGAAATATAAACTGGGAGGGGTAAAAGGATAGATTTTCTTTTGTATCACTGTGTATGTGGTAGATGTTAAATTGTTATCAGCATAAAATAAACTGTTTTATGCATATGTTTTATGTAAACCTCACTGGAACCACAATGCAAAAATTTACAAAAGACACACAAAAGATAAAGAGAAAGGAAACGAAGCATACTACTATAAAAAAAAAAATCAATTCACAAAGGATGACAGCAAGAAAGGAAAGAAAATGGAACTACAAAAGAGCCAGAAGACAACTGATAGATGACATTAGTAAATCCTTACCTATTAAAAATTACTCTAAATGTTAATGGATTGACTTCTCCAGTCAAAAGGTATAGAGTGACTGCATCGATTAAAAAAAGAAAAGACCCAATTTTATGCTACATACAAGAGAAACACTTCTGCTTTAAGTTACAGACATAGGCTCAAAGTGAAGGGATGACAAAACATATTTCATGCCATACAAGTTGAAACCAAAAGAGAGCAGAGGTAGCTATACTTACAGCAGATAAAATAGACTTTAAGCCAAAAACAGTGACAAGAGAAAAAAAATGGTCATTATATAATAAGCGGGTCAATTTATCAAGATATAACAATCAAATATATATGCACCCCACATCTAACATATCTGAAAGGAGATATAGAAAATGATACAATAATTGTAGGGAATTCCTGTATTCTACTTTCAACCATGGATAGATCATCCAGACATAAAATAAAGACAAAAACAATGGATGTGAACCACAATTTAGACCAAATGTAAGTAACATACATAATCAAAAAATTCCATCCAACAGCAGCAGAATACACATTCATCTCAATTGCACATGAAAAATTCTCCAGGATAGATCACAAGATAGGTTACAAAATAGGTCTTAGCAAATATAAGAAGATTCAAATCATACCAAATATCTTTTCTGACCACAATGGTATGAAAGTAGAAATCAAGAACAGAATAAAAGCTGGAAGATTTACAAATAGTGGAGATTAAACAATATCCTGAAGAACTAATGGATCACAGAAGAAACTGAAAGGGAAATCAAAAAATATCTTGAAACAAATGAAAATGGAAGCACAATATATCAAAGTCTATAGGACATTTCAAAGCAGTTCTAAGAGGGATGATTTTAGTGATAAATACCTATATTAAGAAACAAGAGAGAACTCAAACAACCTCACATTATACCTCAAGGAACTAGAAAAGAATGAACTAAACCCACAGTTAGCAAATGTAAGGAAATAACAAAGGTCAGAGTGGAAATAAAAGAAATAGAGATCAGAAAACCAAAGAAAAGATAAATGAAACTAAGCTGTTTTTTTTAAAGGTAAATAAAATGGACAAACACTTCACTAGACTAAGAAAAATAGTGAAGACTCAAATAAAATGAGAAATGAAAGAGGAGACATTACCACTGACACCACACAGATACAAAGGATAATGAGAGACTACCATGAACAATTATATGCCAATAAACTGGATGACCTAGAAGAAATGTATACAGTCCTAGAAACATACACCTACCAAGACTGAATCATGAAGAAATAGAAAATCTGAATAGATCAATTATGAGTAAGGAGACTGAATCAGTAATAAAAAAAAAAAAAAAAAAAAAAAAAACCTCCTAAAACAAAAAGGTCCAGGACCAGATGAGTTCACTGGTGAATTCTATCAGACATTTTAAAGAAGAATGAATGCCAATCTTTTTCAAACTCTTCTAAAATATTGAAGAGGAGGGGATACACCAAAATTCATTTTACAAGGCCATCATTACCCTGATACCAAAGCCAGATAATGATACTATAAGAAAAGAAAATTATAGAACAATATCCCTGATAAATATAGATGCAAAAATTCTCAACAAAATATTAGCAAACAAAATTCAACAGAACATTACAAGGATCACTCACCACCATCAAGTGGGATCTGTTCCTGGGGTTCAAGGATGTTTCTATATTAGCAGATCAATAAAAGTGATACAACACATTAATGGAATTAAAGATAAAAGAATCACATGTTCATCTCAATAGAGGCAGAAAAACAAATTGATAAAATACCATATTCTTTCATGATAAAAACATTCAACAAATTGAGTATACAAAGCACTTATCTTAAAACAATAAAGGTCATATGTGACAAACCCACAGTCAACATGATACTCAATGGTGAAAGGCTGAAAGCTTTA
The DNA here is from genome assembly GCF_025265405.1 of Mesoplodon densirostris. NCBI lineage: Eukaryota > Metazoa > Chordata > Mammalia > Artiodactyla > Ziphiidae > Mesoplodon > Mesoplodon densirostris. The sequence goes on from NC_082661.1 coordinate 91,848,770, forward strand.
AGATCAGGAACAAGACAAGAGTGCTGACTCTCACCACTCCAATTAAACACTGTGTTGGATGTCCTGGACAGAGAATAGGCAAGAAAAATAAATAAAGGGGCCCAAACAGGAAAGGAAGAAGTAAAACTGCCTTTGTTTACAGGTGATATGATCTTATATAGAAAAAAATAATAAAGACTCCACCAAAAAACTGCTAGAACTAATAGACAAACTTAGTAGTTTCAGAATACAAAATAAACATATAGAACACAGTTAGGTTTCTATATACTAACAACAAAATATGTCAAATAGAAATAAAGAAAACTATACCATTCACAGTAGTATCAAAAATAATAAAATATTTAAGAATACATTTATCCAAGGAGATGAAAGAGCTGTACTACAACACTTTTTTTTTGCCATTTTTTTTAATTTTACAAATTTAATCAGTTATACATATACATATGTTCCCATATTCCCTCCCTTTTGCGTCTCCCTCCCACCCTCCCTATCCCACCCCTCCAGGCGGTCACAAAGAACCGAGCTGATCTCCCTGTGCTATGCGGCTGCTTCCCACTAGCTATCTACCTTACGTTTGGTAGTGTATATACGTCCATGCCGCTCTTTCACTTTGTCACAGCTTACCCTTCCCCCTCCCCATATCCTCAAGTCCATGCTCTAGTAGGTCTGTGTCTTTATTCCTGTTACAACACTTTTTTTAAAGACATTGAAGAAGATACAAACAAATGGAAAAATATTCTGTGTTCATAGTTTGGACAAGTTGATATTGTTAAAATGTCCATATTACCCAAAGCCATCTATAGATACAATCCCTATCAAGATTCCAATGGCATTTTTCAGAGTTGGCAAAAACAATCCTAAAGTTCATATGGAGATACAAAAGACCCTGAATAGTCAAAGCAATCCTGAAAAAGAATAATAAAGTCAAAATATCATACTTCCTGATTTCAAGCTACATTACAAAGCTATAATATTCAAAACAGTATGGTAATGGTGTAAAAATAGACCCATAGGCTAATGTAACAGACTGAAGATCCCAGAAATAAACCCCACTTATATGTTCAAATAATATTTGACAAGGGAACCAAAACTACTCAATGAGAAAAGGATACTCTCTTCAAAAAATGGTGCTGGGAAAACTGGATAACCACATGACATAGAATGAAATTGGGAACCTCTTAAACCACTCACAAAAATGAACTTGAAATGTATTAAAGAACTAAATACCTGAAACCATAAAACTAGAAGAAAAAAGGAGAAAGCTCCTTGAAACTAGCCTTGGTATGATTTCCTGGATATGACACCAAAAGCACAAACAAATAAAGTAAAAATGAATAAGTCAGACTACATCATAGTGTAGTACTGTACATACTGTAGTACTGTAGTACATACATACAAGTAGTACTACTACTTCTGCACAGCAAAAGAAACAATTAGCAAAATAAAATGACACCCTTCAGGATGGGAGAAAATATTTGCAAACCATATATTTAATAAGGGGTTAGTGTCCAAAACATATAAAGAATGCATACAACTCAACAGCAAAATAAGTGAATAAATCTGACTTTCAAAAATAGACAAAAGAAGTAAATAGACAATCTTCCAAAGAAGACACACACAAATGGCCAACAGGTACATGAAAAAGGGCTCAACATCATTAATCATCAGAGAATGCAAATCAAAACCACAATGAGATATCATCTCACACTTGTTGGAATGGCTATCATCAAAAAGACAAGAGATAACAAATGTTGACAACAGTGTGAAGGGAACACTTGTACACTATTGATGGGAATGTAAGTTGGTATAGCCACTATAGGCAACAGTATAAAGGTTGCCCCCCAAAAACAAGAAAAATAGAACTATCATATGATACAGGAATCCCACTTCTGGCTATAAATCCAAGGATATTGAAATCAGGATCTTATAGACATATTGGCACTCCCACATTCATTGCAACATTATTCACAATAGCCAAGATTTGAAACAACCTAGGTGTTCATCATGGCTAAATGAATAAAGATGTGATATGTGTATGTGTGTGTGTGTGTGTGTGTGTGTATTTATATATATAGTGGAATATTATTCAGCCATGAGAAAGAAGGACATACTGCCATTTGCAACAACTTGGATGAAACCTGAGAGCATATGCTAAGTGAAATAAGTCAGACAGAAAATCACAAATATTGTATGATATCACTTATATGTGGAAACTAAAAAAGTGAACTCAGAGAAACAGTGTAGACAGGTGTTTACCAGGGGCTGGGGAGTGGGGAAAATGGGTAGATAATGGTCAAAGAGTACAAAAATCCCAGCCGTTAGATTAACAAATTCCAGAGATCATGGCTAATAATACTGTATTATATGCTTGAAAGTAGATCTTAAATATTATGGCCATATAAAAGTAATGGTAATTATGTGTCATGATAGAGGTGTTTGCAGATGCTATGGTGGTGATAATTTTGCAATATATAAATGTATCAAGTCAACTCACTTCACACCTTAAACTTATGACAATGTTATGACAATGTTATATGTAAATTATATGTCAATAAAGCTGAATCCCTGCCTTCAAAGAATTTAGAGTTTAGGTCAAGGTAGTTTCCCCAAGGGGAAAAATGTTTCCCTAAAGAATATATAGATGTTCACAGTCAATACGATTTCAGAATTCCTCACAGCTAGTTTTATTAAAATGGAAGTGTGGTCTCTGAGATCAGTCCATACTAAATAGAATACCTGATTCCACACTGCTAAAATATTATTACAAGAAGTTCGGCTACCTTCTGGAACTACAAAATTTAAAGCAATATTTTTAAAGGGTAATAAATTTGAGCAAACAAATAAAAGAGCAAACAAATGACAATGATTTGAAATTCCTTTAACATAACTCCACAAGTGAAATGACATTCAGTCAGTTATGTAGAATTAAGTATGAAATTATATAGTACAGGAGATAACTAGAATACGAATAGATTCAAAGTTTCTAGTGTGGATCCAAACTGTTTTAAACTGACAAAAAGAAATTTTACATTTGTCTACCTTATAAAATGACTGAATAATCTGAATAACCATCATTAGCTGAAAGACATATATATGTTTATATATGTTACATAATGTGTTTTATATACATCCTAATGTATCTTAGACCGTGTGTGTGTGTGCGTGTGTGTGTGCATGTGTATATAATGTACATATATATGATAAAATGTGGACTTTCAGCAAAGAATGTCACAAGCAACATAAGAAACAATATATATTAAATCCACTGTGTATTTTCCATAAGTAAATCAGGAGGAATGTTCTACTGAAAATCTGCTTTGCAATATTTCTGGACTTTCTCAAAAGAAGCCTTAGAAAACTTTACAATAGTGTTGACATGCAGTGAAGCAATTGCATGGATTTTTATTTGTTGTTTCCAAGATACAAATTGACAAATGTCATGACTGATAAGATACCTAGTATATCTCTAAGTAAGTATGTTCAGATGTGCATGAAAAGGTGTACCTTAGAAAAGGATTCCACGTGGTATGACAAGAGAAAAAAAATCCAGAAATAAAAACAGGCAAAGCTTATAATAGGTTTTGAAATCCAATGAAAGATAGAATTTGCATTGACTGGAACAACTACCCAGTCATTTTAAACACACATCCTCACAATCTTATCTACAAATGGCAACCTGCATATTTTTGACTATTACATCATTCTGTAGTTATGTTTTACGTCTGGGTTCACTAAAAGAGATGCCTGAATTTACCTTTGAAGTTAAAAAATGTCGTGGACCTTACAGATTATTTGTTGAAATCTGGCAAAAGCCTGGAACGTTTATATATTTCAGTATTATCAGACATTTAACCACTCCAACCCCCTCTTATTTTGTGGTCTCAAGTGTAATTTCTGGTATTTCACCACACACATCACTAGCTACTAGCTATCTGGTTTCCTTTTTTCTTAAAATTTCTCCTACACTTCAGCACTTGGTTTGCTTGCTACACACAGGCTGACTGATCTCCACACGTTAACTGATAGAGTGACTCCCCCTCTCAAGAAGAAGAATTAAATTCAGGAAGTTCGGACTGACAAGAGGATGGGGCAAGACTTTCTGATATTTCATACATCTCTGGCTAGGAAAATCAGTAAGCATGTCTCAAATTGCATGTGTGTGTTGGGGGGGAACCTATTTTGTGCAATATGTTTACTTGGCATATAGGGAAAATATAATTTCAAAGAAATTAAACGTTTCAGAAATTTGCAAATATTTGGAGCTCACCAGTGGTAACACACTCTCTAAAGGAAAAACTTAGTAGACTTGGACTTGTTCTATGCACATTTCGAATCATAACTGAAAACTACTAGTTTCATATTAAACTATGAAAATAAACCTACATTGATGAAACGCTTAACTAAGTTTGGACCAAGTTTGATGAAAGCTTTCCAAACATTTGTGAAACATTTTACAACCTCCCTTACATGTGGGATTGGTAGTAAAACCCGATACTAGGGGCAGTTTTTCAAATAGATTTCAAAAATAATAAGACCTGTCAGTGTTCCACTTGGATCATTAACTGGACATAGTCCCTTCCCATATTTACCAATGGCTTCCTCATACGCTTGTGGTTACTCCATCATTTTCTCCTGCTAAATGCATTCCCACCCCAATATACCTATCTGCCTATTGTAAAGTACTTTGAGTTTCCTGGAAATGAATTTAGAAGAATCACAGTATATTAAGGACATTTTTTGCCTATTGCTAATATCTCATTTTTGTTCACACATGATTAATTTTTCCAGGTATTGGAATAGAAAGAATACTGAATTCAGAGTCAGAAATCCTGTGGACTATAAATAATAATTTATACATAATAAATGACTATAAATAATTTTGTGACATGGAAAGTCAAATAAGAATCTCAGGTTTTCAATGTCACGTTTTGTAAACAGAAAGAGATCGACTGGGACTCAGGGATGAAAAATAGGTTTCATTTTGTGTGGCAAATTTAATCAATTGATTGTGGATGTCTGAGGCACTGGTCTGAGAAAGATTCTGAGAACAAATGCATCTGGGCTCAAGAACAGATTCTCAAGACTCACTATGGATGAATGTCATGAGTAGGGCTTGTGTTACATGTAGCAACGGTGCCCTGTAGCTGCCATCTCTGCCCAAGATAATGTGTAAGGTTGTTTCCCACTCTAACGGCCTATGATTCACTTATTCCTCTCTCCTAAATTATTTCTATCACCCGAGGAAATAAGTCTATTCTTATTTGCACAGCTGGGGAAATTACCATCAAAGTATATTTTGAAAGTTATAAAGTATCCCTTGTACCCCTTCTTAAATGGACCTTTGTGATAATGCTTATACTCAATAGAAGAGTGAACCGGTTATAAAAAATAAAATAACAGAGGAATAAAAGGTCTTGCCAGTACATGTACTCAGATATTATTTCCATAATAAAAAGTCAATTTCTTCCATAACAATTTAAACATGACCCTGCTAACTTAAACTGCTTTCATCTTGTTGTATAACAGGTAGCTCTATCTAACCAAGGAAGGTGGGATAAGTTTACCAAAAAATAACTCATTGTAAAAACTGCTGCACCTTTTACTAAAGTCTTAATCTTGACTAAGTTGTGAGTATTTATTAAAGGAGAATCATTTTAGCAGATTTCTAAGAATATGGAGTCCTCAGACCCCACTTTGGAAAAGACTGATATGAGAAGCAAAAATTTATTCCATGAAAATAATATTAATCCTAAAATGAATTCTGATACAAATATAATAGAAATAGTAACACTAGTAAGGGCTCATATTTGTCATTTACTTTGTGTCATTGTGCTCAAGGATTTGTATGTATGAATTCATTTAATCCTCATAATAGCCTTAATATGTTTTATTATTATCATAATTTGAGATGAAGGGTGAGTAAATAAGTTTTTTCAGATCATTCAGCCGGTCAAGCTCCTGATTCAGACACAGGAATCTGACCCTACGATGTCTTTATTTGGAAAGATGTAGCAAAGTCACAGTAAAAGAAGGGTATTATACTCATATCTGACAAGATGTTTACCAGATTAGCATATTTATATCTAAGATGTTTATTAGATTAGCATTGGAATAAAAGCCAAAATTGTAGAACTTGTAGATCTTGGTTTATTCCGTCATTCAGCAAAATTTTTTTGAGTGCCTATGTGTGCTCAACACTAGTAAGGTGCTATAAATACAATCATGGAAAAGGATATAAGATTCCTCATTGCACAGAATCCAGAGTCTAGTCTACTTCCAGACATAGATGTTAAATTAAGATCTGTGCTATGCAAATAAGGAACATTAAAAATAACTGTAACATGGTAGAGTATGTAGTTTCCTTCAGCAAACTTATATATAGTAAGCTATATACACAGTCACACCTAAACCACAAAAAATCACAATTTAATGACCCTATATTAATGGGGGAAAGAATACACGAACCTCACAAGGGCTTTATGTGTACATTTGGCTAATATTTTCCAATTGCAAGACCTGTTAGGATCCTTGAAAGAAGCAACTCAGATTGTATTTAAGAAAGCATAAATTAAAGGCTACCCAAAGACACAGCAGGTGAACACATTAGGTTGTTTGCTGACCTGAGTCAATGCTTGACCAATGTTTCTCTTGTAAGGCTAAGACTGTTAACAAAGTTACTGAGTTCTAACCTTTCACTCCATTAAACTCTGTTGTAAATAATAATAGTAAAACTTCTTCATTGTAATACCTGGTTTATTTGTCTCTCCAAAACCATCTTAAGGTAAGGAGTTTCCTATATATACATAATTCAATCATGAATAGCAATTACGGAGGATAAGGACATGGGGTTTCTTCTCCTTCAGCTTAAGCAACATGGTTTGCAGTATATTAAACAGGCATTCCTATTTTGAGCGTTCTGCAACTTTAGTTGTAAAGCAGTGTTATTACTAACATTGTACAAATATTTATCAGTGTCACTCATACTAGAGTAGAAATGTTCGTGCAATTTCCCAATGTGTAAATACCTATAACTTCCATTAATGAACACATTTTTACAGTATAAGCCCCCAAATGGTCCTTTTTTTGGTGCAAACATGCTTCAGTGCCTATCTTGCTCTTTGCAATATAATTTGAGTTAGAAATATATATATATATATAGATAGATAGATAGATAGATAGATAGATAGATAGATAGATATAGATATAGATATATACATACAGAGAGAGAGAGAGAGAGACAGAGAGAGTGCACCTTAGAAACAGATAGTTTTTTTGATACACTCTGATTGGACCATCAGTTAGTTTCCTTTTTTAGCTCTTCCATAATCACTCGTGACATGTCATTCACTGGCAGAGTATTACTCTGCCATTTTCAGTGACCCAAAGCTAACCTTTCCTAAAGAAGCTTAGAAAACTCTATTTTTCCCTTAGGGTAAATTGGAGGGTAGCTGAGAGTTTGCTTTGTTAGAGTTAAAATTTCCCAAGGGATTGCATAACACAAAACAAGGGAAGTTAAATGTTCAGTTTACCAAAGCATGCAGAAAGACAGAAAAAGGATCTGTCCAGAAAGAACCCACCCCATGATTATAATCCTCTTTCTTGCTGTTGGCTGGTTCACTGAGTGCCTTGTTGTAGCCTTTATTTAACATCTTTATTGGAGTATAATTGCTTTACAATGGTGTGTTAGTTTCTGCTGTATAACAAAGTGAATCAGCTATATGTATACATATACCCCCATATCCCCTCCCTCTTGCATCTCCCTCCCACCTTACATATCCACCCCTCTAGGTGGTCACAAAGCACTGAGCTGATCTCCCTGTGCTATGTGGCTGCTTCCCACTGGCTATCTATTTTATATTTGGTAGTGTATATATGTCCATGCCACTCTCTCACTTCGTCTCAGCTTACCCTTCCCCTCCCCGGGTCCTCAAGGCCATTCTCTATGTCTGTGTCGTTATTCCTGTCCTGCACCTAGGTTTCTCAGAACCATTTTTTGTTTTTTTTGTTTGTTTGTTTTCTTAGATTCCATATATATGTGTTAGCATATGGTATTTGTTTTTCTCTTTCTGACTTACTTCACTCTGTATGACAGACTCTAGGTCCGTCCACCTCACTACAAATACATCAATTTTGTTTCATTTTATGGCTGAGTAATATTCCATTGTATATATGTGCCACATCTTCTTTATCCATTCATCTGTCAATGGAAATTTTGGTTGCTTCCATGTCCTGGCTATTGTAAACAGAGCTGCAATGAACATGGCAGTACATGACTCTTTTTGAACTATGGTTTTCTCAGGGTGTATGCACAGTAGTGGGATTGCCGGGTTGTATGGTAGTTCTATTTTTGTTTTTTAAGGAACCTCCATACTGTTCTCCGCAGTGGCTGTATCAATTGACATTTCCACCAACAGTGCAGGAGGGTTCCCTTCTCTCCACACCCTCTCCAGCATTTATTGTTTGTACATTTTTTGATGATGGCCATTCTGACTGGTGTGAGGTGATACCTCATTGCAGTTTTGGTTTGCATTTCTCTAATGATTAGTGATATTGAATATCCTTTCATGTGTTTGTTGGCAATCTGTATATCTTCTTTGGAGAAATGTCTATTTAGGTCTTCTGCCCATTTTTGGATTAGGTTGTTTGTTTTTTTGATATTGAGCTTCATGAGCTACTTGTAAATTTTGGAGATTAATCCTTTGTCAGTTGCTCCACTTGAAAATATTTTTCCCATTCTGAGGGTTGTCTTTTGGTCTTGTTTATGGTTTGCTTTGCTGTGCAAAACCTTTTAAGTTTCATTAGGTCCCATTTGTTTATTTTTGTTTTTATTTCCATTTCTCTAGGAGGTGGGTCAAAAAGGATCTTGCTGTGATTTATGTCATAGAGTGTTCTGCCTATGCTTTCCTCTAAGAGTTTGATAGTGTCCGGCCTTACATTTAGGTCTTTAATCCATTTTGAGTTTATTTTTTTGTATGGTGTTAGGGAGTGTTCTAATTTCATTCTTTTACATGTAGCTGTCCAGTTTTCCCAGCACCACTTATTGAAGAGGCTGTCTTTATCCATTGTATATTCTTGCCTCCTTTATCAAAAATAAGGTGACCATATGTGTGTGGGTTTATCTCTGGGCTTTCTATCCTGTTTCATTGATCTATCTTTCTGTTTTTGTGCCAGTACCATACTGTCTTGATACTGTAGCTTTGTAGTATAGTCTGAAGTCTGGGAGCCTGATTCCTCCAGTCCTGTTTTTCTTTCTCAAGATTGCTTTGGCTATTTGGGGTCTTTTGTGTTTCCATATAAATTGTGAAATTTTTTGTTCTAGTTCTGTGAAAAATGACATTGGTAATTTGATAGGGATTACATTGAATCTGTAGATTGCTTTGGATAGTATGGTCATTTTCATAATGTTTAGTCTTCCATTCCAAGCACATGGTATATCTCTTCATCTGTTTGTATCATCTTTAATTTCTTTCAGCAGTGCCTTATAGTTTTCTGCATACAGGTCGTTTGTCTCCTTAGGTAGGTTTATTCCTAGATAGTTTATTCTTTTTGTTGCCATGGTGAATGGGAGTGTTTCCTTAATTTCTCTTTCAGATTTTACATCATTAATGCATAGGAGTCCAAGAGATTTCTGTGCCTTAATTTTGTATCCTGTTACTTTACTAAATTCATTGATTAGCTCTAGTAGTTTTCTGGTAGTATCGTTAGGATTCTCTATGTATAGTATCATGTCATCTGCAAATAGGGACAGCTTTACTTCTTCTTTTCCAATTTGGATTCATTTCATTTCTTTTTCTTCTCTGATTGCTGTGGCTAAAACTTCCAAAACTATTTTGAATAATAGTGGTGAGAGTGATTAACTTTGTCTTGTTCCTGATCTTAGAGGAAATGTTTTCAATTCTTCACCATTGAGAACGATGTTGGCTGTGGGTTTGTCATATATGGCCTTCATTATGTTAGGGTAAGTTCCCTCTATGCCTACTTTCTGCAGAGTTTTTATCATAAATTGCTGTTGAATATTGTCAAAAGCTTTTTCTGCATCTATTGAGATGATCATATGGTTTTTCTCCTTCAGTTTTTTAACATGGTGTATCACATTGATTTGCGTGTGTTAAAGAATCCTTGCATTCCTGGGATAAAACGAACCTGATCACGGTGTATGATCCTTTTAATGTACTGTTGGATTTTGTTTGCTCGTATTTTGTTAAGGATTTTTGCATCTATGTTCATCAGTGATATTGGCCTGCAGGTTTCTTTCTCTGTGACATCTTTGTCTGGTTTTGGTATCAGGGTGATAGTGGCCTCATAGAATGAGTTTGGGAGTGTTCCTCTCTCTGCTATATTTTGGAAGACTTTGAGAAGGATAGGTGTTAGCTTTTCTCTAAATGTTTGATAGAATTAGCCTGTGAAGCCATCGGGTCCTGGGCTTTTGTTTGTTGGAAGATTTTTAATCACAGTCTCAATTTCAGTGCTTTTGACTCGTCTGTTTATATTTTCTATTTCTTCCTGTTTCAGTCTCCGAGGGTTTTGCTTTTCTAAGAATTTGTCCATTTCTTCCAGGTTGTCCATTTTATTAGCATATAGGTTCTTGTAGTAATCTCTCATGATCCTTTGTATTTTTGCAGTGTCTGTTGTTACTTCTCCTTTTTCATTTCTAATTCTATTGATTTGAGTCTTCTCCCTTTCTTTCTTGATGAGTCTGGTTAATGGTTTATCAATTTTGTTTATCTTCTCAAAGAAACAGCTTTTAGTTTTATTGATCTATTGTTTCCTTCATTTCTTTTTCATTTATTTCTGATCTGATCTTTATGATTTCTTCCCTTCTGCTAACTTTGGGTTTTGTTTGTTCTTCTTTCTCTAGTTCCTTTAGGTGTAAGGTTAAATTGTTTACTTGAGATTTTTCTTGTTTCTTGAGGTAGGATTGTATTGCTATAATCTTCCCTCTTAGAACTGCTTTTGCTTCATCCTATAGTTTTTGGGTTGTCGTGTTTTCATTGTCAGTTGTTTCTAGGTATTTTTTGATTTCCTCTTTGATTTCTTCAGTGATCTCTTGGTCATTTATTAGTGTACTGTTTAGCCTCCATGTGTTTGTATGTTTTACAGTTCTTTTCCTGTAATTGATATCTAGTCTCATAGCATTGTGGTCGGAAAAGATACTTGATACAATTTCAATTTTCTTAAATTTACCAAGGCTTGATTTGTGACCCAAGATATGATCTATCCTGGAGAATGTTCCATGAGCACTTGAGAAGAAAGTGTATTCTGTTGTTTTTGGATGGAATGTCCTATAAATATCAATTAAGTCCATCTTGTTTAATGTATCATTTAAAGCTTGTGTTTCCTTATTTATTTTCATTTTGGCTGATCTCTCCATTGGTGAAAGTGGGGTGTTAAAGTCCCCTACTATGATTGTTGTTACTGTTGATTTCCCCTTTTATGGCTGTTAGCATTTGCCTTATATATTGAGGTGCTCCTATGTTGGCTGCATAAATATTTACAGTTGTTACATCTTCTTTTTGGATGGATCCCTTGATCATTATGTAGTGTCCTTATTTTTCTCTTATAATAGTCTTTATTTGAAAGTCTATTTTGTCTGATATGAGAATTGCTACTCCAGCTTTCTTTAATTTCCATTTGCATGGAATAGCTTTTTCTGTCCCCTCACTTTCAGTCTGTATGTGTCCCTAGGTCTAAATTGGGTCTCTTGCAGACAGCATATATATGAGTCTTAACCTGAGGAGCAGCCTTGCTGAGAACACAGACTGCCCGAATATAACTTGAAAGCTGGCTGAGACAGAGAGTGTAAATCTCCACTTCAGCCCACCAAGATGACATCATACCTTCTGCCAAGTCTCAGACTCCCAAGCAGACCTAGGAGATGAGTAGAAATATAAATTGAAGCTCCTTCATGCTTAAGCGCTTTCCTTTATGGTTCTTATTCCCACAGATGGATAAAATTTTTACTATTGGAGAAGAACATTCTTTCTTAGAAACACTGTCATGTAACAAATTTCAAGTTCCATTTCTCCATCATTTGCTTTTCAGGGTCTGTATTTAATATCTACTGCCCTCTCTGAATGTGAACATAGCAAATTTGTTCACTTGGGTAACTCTGGGTTCCAGGAACACCAGGGGGCTCTTTGGCCTTGTGTTTACATTTGAGGTCAAAACTATGGAAAGCCTGTCACACAGCTTCTTCCTGAACATGTTGGCTCATTTATTTCAAGGGTCCCATATTCTCTGGGAAGTTGTTCTTTCCAAAGTCAATTTTAAGGTTAAGCAAATATTAGTGCATCTAGCAGTATGTCCCATGTGCTTCTTTCTTTGATTTCTTTTACATGCAAAATCCTAAGACAGTGTCATGAGTTCTTTAGAGAAAAGTTGCTCTGCACTTCTAATAAGCCAATTTTCCTTTTAGATATATTTGTCCACGTGCCAAGGTGAACAGATCTTAAAGATGCATTCAGAAAACTGTAAGTGATGAGAGAATAATCCTAGATTTGTTGTGTCCCTAGATAATACAAATATAAGACCCAATTCTTTTCACCTGACAATAATGGATAGATTACCCTACTTAATAAAAAGGAGTTTTCTTTACTAAAAACTAAGTATGTTATATTTTAAAACATTGCCATAAGATTATTGCATCTTGAAATTAAGGTTTCTGAATAAATGAGTTGATGGTCTCATATCTCTGTTCACTCAGTTCTCTGAAATAATAATATCCTGAATAGTATTTAGTGACTTTAAATCATGAAGAATGCTATTTATCACAGTGCAGGCTTTACTTCTTAATGTCAACAACTCTTATCATAGAAGATTATATCCATCTATTTACTACCTTATAGATAGATTAAATAGATATACATATAGGTACATAGAATATATTGATGTACATGTGTATATAAATATCCACAGGCATTATTAAATCACACTTTTCTATTATTTTAATTTATACTTTAATAAACATGTATATACCATGAGATGAATTTATGCTATATATTATCTTAGTACAAAATATTTTCATTATATATTTTTACACACATAAGAGTATGTTCAAAATCAAAATGATTTTAATATTTAAAGTTAGATGACCTAGGTTCAGGTCTTCATACTACTAATTATCAATTTCCCCTTGATATTCCCAAGCCTCATGTACTAATGCCACATTTTGAAATGCTGTCACTATTATCTCCTTTAGATTAAAAAGGTGCCTGCCCCACATGTTTGCTGAAGGCCTCAAATTAGATGTTATTTGGGAAAGGAATTAGGAAACTATCAAGCTCAAAATGACCTTAAGTAATTTAATTAGTCATATACAATGTTTAGCAAACATATTTCATATTTAATGAAATATATATTTTACTAGCAAAAATATTTCGTTTTAATTATTAACTATGCTAACTTACATTTTTCCTCAAATCACTTTTCCATGATAGCAACTTCTGAAGCATTGAAACATCTGAGAAGCAGCACTTTTACTTATATTTTTATAGCCAAAATGTTAGCTTAACCATATTTTATACAAAGGAACAAAATACAATTATTAATACCTACAAATTAATTGTATGTGTTTTGAAGAGCTTGAAGGAAAGTGAAACAAAAATGATAGAAACAGCTTATGAATCCATTGACTCAAGTAAATTATTTTAACTGAACTCTGTGGAAGAGACTGCTTTAGGGTCCACATGGACTTTTCCATCGAACAGGCAATGTGTTTCTTAGATAAACCTGCTTTTCTGACTAATGTTCTCTCAGTTTCCCCAAAAGCCACATAGTAGAAGACAGGCATGGGTAGTCTAGAAGGTAGAATTGCTCACATAATTCATATTAGTACAGGAGTTTGGGGTATAAAATCAAGCTAGACTTTGGTTCTGCTATGTGAGTTAATACAAATAAAACTCCTCTGCTACTGGTAGCAGTAAACCAGGAGTTAGTGTTTCTTATATTTTTCTCCAATACTCCTCAGGCCAATCCATGTTTTCACCATTTCCTCTTGTAGTAAGGACTGCTATATCATGCCTGAGCATAAAAATTAGAATCAAACTGATTAATTTGTTTACCTTTCCTCAAGTTTCCTCCCAAATCAATGACTCAATTTAGTTTTATGCACAGTGCCCAATCAATCATGTCTCTCTTTGGTTTTACTTATTTCTGTTGCATAACAAAACATTAAATGTTAAGATTCTTATGTGAGTGTAGCATTGTTTTGAGATTTTATGGGACTGTAAGTGAGGAAATTCAAATTTATTACTCCTTCAGTAAGCACAAGCTGGCTGTATTCAGACAAGCCATGTGTACCAGAACAGTTTCTCTGCAAAGAGGCTTCAGAGACTCACATTTTGATACTTCGGAAAAAAACAGAACAAGCCCTTGTGCTAAAATGGTAGCTGTGATTTTTGTTTGTTTTCATCATCATCATCAACAAAATATTGTTAACTCTAAAATATTTGGAATGTGATTCATTTTAGATTCAAGGTCAAAGTTGAGGGCTATGATGATGAAAGGAGCTCCTTCTTGGTATTAGGTCATTTCATCTGGGGTGGTGATTAGTGTGTTAACCTGGATCTGTCATTGCCTGAACAAATCTCAAAAACAGAGAACTAACATGAGGGCCTTTGCTTATGAAGAATCGTTACTCACTTGTGTTCCGGTCATAGATTTATAGCTTCAAAAGTGTCTGTCCTCTAACTATTTTTGATGAGATACACAGAATAAATGATTTCTCAGATTCCTTTCTTCCTTCCTCCTCAAACCAGTTGATTATTTACAGGGATTGTATCCTGTATGGGAGACTATTTCAACACTTCCTATTTTTAATGTTGCTCATTGCATACAATGCTAACTTGACCTTCTATAGGTCATATTCTCCAGATTGGCAGCTGTAAAGGGCTAGTGCTCTAGTTAGGCTCACCTCAGTGTCTCTGTCGTTATGAACAGTGACCTTATCACTCAGAGTAAGCACATGAAAGTGAGATCCTCATGAATTTCTGAAGCCTTTTCCAAGTCTTCCAAGTTTATCCCTCCCCTTTTTTTTCTCTTGTGCTCACACTCTCCATTTCTGTTTAGTGCCCTGCCCTATCAAAACATATTCTCATGAAAAGATCTGGTTAACTCATCACACTCTATTTATAAAGCTTAGTGTATTGCCATTCCCAGGTGCATCTGAATCTTAACCCCAGACAAAGAGCCTTAAATCAAAGGAATGACTCTGTAATTAACTTTAATAATTTATGATCTCTGTGAGCAGGTGAGAGATGAAACTAAGAAGATCGGGGCAGGGGTGGGCTGGGGACCTTTTTACCCCTGAAACCATATATTAATAGATGCTTACTCCAAATCTGTGATATAACCATTTAGGCATCAAATCATTCATACCTCTTTCTATCTCTTTATGGAAATGTGTAAATATTTGCCTATGACCTCACAAGAGGTGATGATGGGAATTAAAGATTTTTTTATAATGGTCAAGTCAGAGTGAACAGAATTAGCTCCCAACAGGTTAGCTGCCAAATTTGAATATGTGTCTAAAGCCTCTGAATCTTAAACTTCACATGCTTCACCTCACAAAATCCTAGATGTCTATGTTCCTTAAACTCCAATTTCCCTAATAAGAAAGAGAAAGACATAAAACTAAAGGTGAATATCTTGATATCCATTCCCAGGGAGGCTCCCTGCTGGATCTGTTTTCTGCTTGGATGACTAAGTAGAATAACACAGAAGGGGATCTCTTTAAATTGGATGTTGTGGAGAGTTCTAGAGACTAAGGATTATTTTTTTGCCCTTCCAAAGTTTCAGTCTCTGAGATACCTGAATAAAGACATCACCCTTTACCACAGGTTGAAGACTGCTGTGACCCTCTTTATAAATCTTCTGAGATGGTGGGGTGGTGCTTCTATAGGTTGAACAGCTTAAAGCTCTGAGAAGCAACAGGATTGTCTGTGGCAAAAAGCAATGAAACAGGGCCTCACATCTTAGGAAGTACCCTTAGAGATCTACTACAAGGCCATTCTTGCCTCTATGCTTCATTCTAGAGGTAGAAGTCGGATCTAACTACTATAGAAGGAAATTGAGTTGTCCAGTTAAGAAAAGCCTAGTATTCTCAATATAAGGGAGTTGTCCAATGCAGGGCCTTTGGTATCAATAGCACCTTATTCCCAAATACATTCTCTTATATCAGTCATCACCATTTATTTGTTCTGTGACCAGGGGTTAGCTATGTAACAATCCAGAGACTCAGCTTTCTCCACTACAAAATGGGGATAATAGTGATTTTTACCTACCTTATAGGGTGGCTGTGAAAATTAAATGAGGTAATATTTGGAAACTTCCTGGCACATTTTAAATGTTTAACCCCATTATTGTTGCTGTTTTTGTCATTTTATAATCCTTATCTCCAAGGGTAATAAAATTACAAAGCATCACTTATTAACTGTCTTGAAGGCGAGAGACGAAGAGAGAGTAAAACATGTTTTTCTGTTATCACAAGGGCAAACATAATGCTGTGTCATTAGTTCAAGTTTAAACTAATACTGCTCCAAATTTCTACACATTTAAATGTTGAAACCATACTTGACTTTGGCATCAGGCAATGTCATTTAATAGGTTCATATGGTCCTGCATGCCATTAAGCGTGCACTGTGTATTATTTTATAATGTTTGAGTTGGACTCACACTTTCTGGGTGCACGTATTTGTGTTTTTTCAGATTCTTATGAAAAGCTGGAGGAACCTGTTTCCAATTTCATGACCGTTTATCACTAATCCAAAATGACTGCAGCATTACCTACAGACCTACAGACAGGAAGCTCTAAGAATTGGATGCATAATATATTTGCCCAGAAGCTCTGTTAAAACAGTATTATGCTTACATAGATGAAGGTGACACTCTGGTGAGAAAGTAGACAGAGTATTTTACTGAGCTTCAGAATGGAAAAAAGATCCTCATTTATTTAATGCAACAAAAGATAGAGGAATAATCATGTTGACGCTTTCAGTAATTGCTTGATCACTTGAACACTTACTGTCTCTTTCAGTTTCTAGTACTCTCTTTATAATCACCCTCAGCTGTAGTTTTCATTCATGAACAGATTTAACAGAAAGAAAGCCAAACCATGGTTTTCACTTGGGATACTTCTCTTAATCAGACATAAAGTGTACTTTTCCTGGAAAATCTTCAAACGAGTTTGAAAATATTGCAGCTGTGAAATAATTAAGGAATTCGGAGTTTTTCAAGCAATTTGTGTGAACATAATCACAAATGTCATCATGTTAGGGAACACTTAATGCTCAAAAGCAGCTTGTGGCACCTGAAAGATTCCTCCCTAGAAATAGGATGATCTGTGATGGAAATTTTCTTATTCCAGTGAAATTTTTATTCATTCAGTCATTCACAAGTATACTAGACATAGATCTATATAAATGATGCTTTGTTTAAAGCAGCTCATTTTAAAAATTTAGTTCAATTACTCCATGTTTAAATGGTTTCTTCATTAATGTTATTTTACAAAGCAACTTTATCTTCAGATATTCAAGGTATATGAGCTTTCTAAATGTAAGGAAGGCTTTTGTACAGAGATATTCCTAGCAGAATTATGTGAACTGGCTAATTGGAAAGAATAAAATAAAACTCTAGAAAATAGTTGAAAAAAGCTTCAGTGCATACTTTCATTGGAATACTATGCACTTGATAAAATGTTCTTTCAAATTAATTAGGCAGGAAAAATGCTTACCCTGTAAGGACAATTGAAAATACAGTTCACAGTTTCACTCTACAGCATTATAATTTTTTGAATTAAAAATTTAGAAGTTATACATTCAAATGTTATTTTTGTAGTGGAACTATGAGCCTGACCAAATGATTTCCCTACTTACAATGCTTCGATGACATTCCATTTTTTTCTAAAACAAACTGTATATCACTAACTATTCTCTCCTCATTCTCTAAACTCTGGTCACACGGAAATTCTTTCAAAGGTTCTTTATGCTTCAGTAATTCCATTCCAATATTCTTTCTGCATGGAATGCTTTCTCTAGTACAGCTGACTCTGACCTTGTTGAGTAGTTAACTTTTAAGAAGCCTCCAATATTAGTTAATACTTCATTCCTCTAGAGTCCTTTTCTAATTCACCTGGGGAAATAAGGTTTCCCTGATACATAGTCTCATGTCCCCTTGAAAGTCACTTTCATATCCTTTTTGACAATTTCAATTAATTATTTGGTTAATTATTTAATGCCTCTCTCCCCAAATAGAACATAAATCCTATCACATCACAGATACTGACTGCTGTCACTTAGCAGAGTATCTTACACATAATTGGAACACAATGTTTTTGTTTTTTTGTTTGAACACAAATTGTGCTTCTGGTAATGGTGGAATAGCTCACATCAGACAAAACTTCCCACAGAAAACAATGATAAGCACTGATCAAAATGTGCATTTACATACACACAAATACACACACCTGGAGACAAAGGAGAAGCAGGCAGAAACTAGTGAGTGGTAAACACACTGGCAGAAGGAAATGAACAGCACTTGTCGAGTTTCCCATATTTACAACATTTTTCCTGAGGGAAGTCGCAGTCACCTCTATGGAGACCAAATCTTTGATAGAAGCCTGATCTCTTACAGGCTTGAGGTGTCAGAGGAAAGTCTTCGGGCCCCCTACAGCAGCTGCAAAGGGGAGGGGGAAATCCCAGGGGAGAGCAAGAGCGGCTGAGCCCGCATGTCTAGCTGGTGCCTGAACCACGCATGCACTGGCACGGTCCAGCCAACCTAGCTAAGGTGAAAGAAGGAACGGACCGTAGATTTCAGCTGCTGCCAATTGCAGGAGAGCGCCATTTGGAATTTAAGTTCGGTCAAGTTAACTGCCTGCTAAAACAAAAAAATCAGCACTGTTTAGGCCTGGGATTTATATTCACTACAAAAATGTCTCTGAAGAAGCAGCATTTGTGTTGATATGTGAAATCTGTAGGAGCTAGGATGTTTCTTCCAGAGAGAAGAAAGGCATGTGTGAATGTCCAATACTAGGAAAGCTTAACACATTCTGAAACACAACAAACATCAGTGTAGCTGATGCATAATACAAAGGGAAGGAGAGGGTGGTAGGAGATAAATTTCTAACATTAACTAGGGGGTAAACAATGTGGGGTCTTGTATGTCATGTTTACTTATTCTTACTTTATTCTAAGCACTTCCAAAGCCTTCAAAGGGTTTTAAGCAGGGTAATGGCATGATCAGATTTTTGTTTCTAAAAGATCATTCTGGCTACAAGATGGAAAAAATATTGCTAGAGGGCAGAGGTGTATAAAGAAATAAGAGTCTCTCGAAATTTTCCAGCTAAGGTGTGAGCTAGAGTAGAATAGAGAGACTTACACCCAGGTTTCTGGCCTGCATACTGGTAGTACTGTTATCAAGATACAGAAAATTAGACGTGGAGAAAGCTTGGGGAAAAGATTAAGAATTGGATATTTAACATGTTAATGATGTCACTTGACTAAGTTGGTTTAGTAATATATATTTGGAAGTCATCAATGCAGAAATGGTATTTGAAGCCATGAAAGTAGAAGAGGGTGTAGTGAGAAAGTGGAAAGCGAGACGTGAAGTGGACCCAAGCTCAATCCCTGAGTAACTTCAAATGGTAATGAAGAATTCAGAGGTTCAGGGGAAAAAGGAGATAGCTTTCAGAGTGTGGTGTCACAAAAGCTAGGGGAAGACAGGGTTTCACAAAGGAGGGAGGAAGGTTGGCAGAGTAGTTGGTTGAATCCTCCCTGATGACAATTATAAATTATTGACAGTCTTTCTTAAAAATGTGATGGTACTGGGAAGAAGCCCACTTCTGGAGGAGTCTATCTATGAAATGCAGGGACTAAACCTGTGAAAGGTGAATGATGGGCTCAAGACTGTCTACCATATTCTGATTATTTTAGGTCTTTGAAGTTTTCAGTAATGTGTATATTTTTAAACATTTATACATTATTTTTAAAGATGGAATTTTCTCATTATGTTTAAAAGCTGACTGAAGTGATTCCTAGAGCATTAAGAGTTGAAATGGAGGAGAAACAGGGAATAATGGATGTTCCCAGAAGAGTGAGGGTGTTAGCTAACTGGATTCTATCACGCAATGATTAGACAATACTTGCTAAAACACTGTATTTCTATTTACATTCAATTTACAAACTACAGGTGCCAACATATCAGACAACTATCCAAAGGGAGCCCATAAAATTGGGTTAAAAAACCATAATAGCAACAACATAGGAAAGCTTGATGCAGTGTTCAATGCAAATGGCAAAATTTCAGAGATTTATCACAATTCTTTCACATATAAACATATAAAAATAAATGTTTAGGGGTTTCACTGGTGGCGCAGTGGTTGAGGGTCCGCCTGCCCATGCAGGGGACACAGGTTCATGCCCCAGTCCAGGAAGATCCCACATGCCACGGAGTGGCTGGGCCCGTGAGCCATGGCCACTGAGCCTGTGTGTCCAGAGCCTGTGCTCCGCAATGGGAGAGGCCACAACAGTGAGAGGCCCGCGTACCACAAAAAATAATAATAATAAAAATATAAAAATAAATGTTTATAGAGGATCATCTAGAGTAAGAAACTAGATAGCACTACCCTTAGGGATATCACTTGGGCAAATTACTTAACCTCTCTAAGTATCAATTTATTTCTAAAATTGTAATACTACTAGTGCTTACCCACCTCCCAAGGTTTTTTCAATCTGAAATAATCTATCCAAATGCCTGATCATCGTGTTTAATAGACACTTCAGTGATGTTGAAGGTAATTGATAATGATAGCTCTGAGATAAAACTCAACAATTAAAGGGAAGATATTTCAAAATGCACACATACACACACACACATACACTTGTACACACATATGCTCACACACAAAAGATTGGGAGTGATAAGTAGCCCTGAAATAATCTGTTGAAGAAGCAATTATTTCCTTCTTGAGTTTGAAAAGAGTATAAAATAATACCTAGTAAATAAAAGTATTTTATGACTTGAATGACATTTAATTTGAACTTCAAGTCCATAATAATTAGACATTTGAGCTCTGGAAACCATCTTCCTGGCTTTAACTCTCAGCTCTGCCATTTTCTCTTTGTAAAACCTGGGATGTGTATGAAACTCTGTGTGGCTCAGTTTTCTCATCTGTGAAATGGGGATAGTAATAGTGTCTATGTTGTGAGAATTAAACAAATAAATATTAATGTGGCACAGACCCCATTCTTTCTTCAGAGGCTCTGAAGAATATTACATCTCCCAGCTTCCCTTTCATTTAGGTTGGGGCAACACCAGCCAGCTAGCACATAGTAAGTGTTCAATAATTGCTAGCATTTAAAATATTGCTGGACTTCCAGGAAGCCAAAGGTCAGAAAGTAGATTGACTATGGAAACTATACTTCAAATATCCAAAGTAAGATTTCTTAATTCTGAAGACAAAATTTGACCTTAAAACTGAGCATGGAAAACATTGGGTTGGCCAAAGAGTTCATCCGGCTTTTACCGTAAGACGGCTCTAGTTGGGTTTAGTCGTCTTTAACTTCATTTGAAACAATTTTGTTAGATTGTATTGTGACAGCTGTCGTATCAGCATGAATTTAAAAAAAAAAAAACCTTTCAACATTGGTGAATTTTTGTGTAGCCATTTTAATATTGAAGATGGAAGAAAAAAAGCAACATTTTCAGCATATTATGCTTTATTATTTCAAGAAAGGTAAAAACACAACTGAAATGCAAAAAAAAAAAAAAAGATTAGTGCAGTGTATGGAGAAGGTGCTGTGACTGACTGAACACGTCAAAAGTGGTTTGTGAAGTTTCCTGCTGGAGATTTCTCACTGGATAGTGCTCCACAGTCTGGTAGACCAGTTGAAGTTGATAGTGATCAAATTGAGACATTAACTGAGAACAATCAATATTATATCACATGGGAGAGCCGGCATGTTCAAAATATCCAAGTCAAATGTTGAAAATCATTTGCACCAGCTTGGTTATGTTCATCGCTTTGATGTTTGGGTTCCACATAAGTTGAGCAAAAAAAAAACCTTCTTGACTGTATTTCTGCATGCGATTTGCTACTTATATGTACGAAAATGTTCCATTTTTAAAACAAATTGTGACTGGCAATGAAAAGTGGATACTGTACAATAATGTGGAAGAGATTGTGGGGCAAGTGGAATGAACCACCAACACCAACACCACAGGCGGGTCTTCATCCAAAGAAGGTAATGTTGTGTACATGGTTGGATTGGAAGGGAGTCCTCTATTATGAGCTCCTTCCAGGAAACCAAACGATTAATTCCAACAAGGACTGCTCCCAGTTAGACCAACTGAAAGCGGCACTCGATGGAAAGTGTAGGAATTAATCTACAGAAAACGCATAATCTTCCATCAGGATAACCACATGTTTCTTTGATGACCAGGCAAAAACTATTACATCTTGGCTGGGAAATTTTGATTCATCTGCCATGTTCACCAGACATTGCATCTTCTGATTTCCATTTATTTCGGTCTTTACAAAATTATCTTAATAGAAAAAAATTCCATTCCCTGGAAGACTGTAAAAGGCACCTGGAACAGTTCTTTGCTCAGAAAGATAAAAAGTTTTGGGAAGACGGTATTATGAGGTGCCTGAAAAATGGCAGAAGGTAGTGGAACAAAAGGGTGAATACATTGTTCAATAAAGTTCTTGGTGAAAGTGAAAAATGTTTATTTTTACTTAAAAACCGAAGGAACTTTTTGGCCAACCCAACCTGTCATATCAATAGCAGATTATTTTATTAAATCAAGGTTCCAATCACAGAGAAGTAAGCTTGCAAGCTAGTATTGTTAGATAATTTTGTGGCCTCTAAATGTTTTATTCTGTACTGTATGCCATATCACCTATTCTGTAGATTATCTTCAATTTAGCAGCACTCTAGGCTACACATTTCTACTAGACATTATTACCAATTCACTCATTTCTTTTCTTTTTGTCCAGGTGGAAGGAATATGTTTTCCATATATTTTATAAGCACTGAAAATTGTATTACATGCATGTATAAGTTACACATATATATGAAGATATAACAAAACACTGAAAAATGTGCTTGTTTGTACCATATTTAAAGAAAACATATTAGGGTAGAAGGTCAGATATTTAAAAATAAAAATAATTACTCCACTTGGTATCATCCAACATCTTCCAAAGCAGCATATAAATTTTAAATAAACAGCTTGAACAGAAACTTTCAACTAGAACAGGGCTACACATATACTTATATATTTTCCATATGGGAAAAAGTTATCTACATTACAGCCATTTTATTGTTCATTGCAGAGGGTTATGTGAAGCAGATTGCATTGAACTTTTTTATTTCCTTTAGAAAACCAAACCTAGAGTATTTTTCTGCAGAAACTGCATATAGATTTAGCACGTTCGCTGAATCCTGTTACAGGCATTTTTAAACCAGAGCCAATAACTGTGTACCTTTCCTAATCGTTCACTGACTACATGGTGTGTGTCAACACGAGAGATACAGAAGCCATAAAGGAAATCACCCCCAGCTGTCCATGACCTTGGTACACAGATATCCATGTTTCCATACCCCTTCCCAAAGCAGGGGTTCACATGTGGTTTTTATTCTTTTGTGTGGAAGCATCCAAACCAGTAACAGGATCTTAGAGTGATGTTCAGGTAATCATCAACTTCCTCATTAAAAGGGATCCCTTCCTAGTGTTATATGTATTTCCATTCCATTTTGGTCTTTTTCTCCCAGCTGAACATGTTGGAAGTATTCTAAGCACAGAGGAAAAACAGTCCTGAGTAATTCTACCTCAGAATCTCTGAGTTAAGCAATTTTTAATGACATCCCGTTACCTCAGTATGTTTTCCCCAATTCTAAAACAAAGGTTAGTAACAGCGATAGGAAAAAAATAAACCACAGGACCAGAACTAAATGTCCTTTACCTTTTCTCAATTATATGTCTGTTCACCGTATAAAAGTCTAAGTATTATTCACTTAATTTACTCCATTATTGAGTATGAATATCCCTCATATTTGGCTGCTCTATTAGGTACAAAAAACACAAATGTGAAAGATAGAATTTTGACCTTTATAGAACTCACATTTGAATCAGGAAAAAAGAGGTGAAGAAATCAGTGGTGATTAATACTATTGGTTAATAATCAATAATGTATGATGAGAGTTATAATAAACATATGTCTACATACATTTATTTTCTCTTCTGATAAGAGGAAACAAGAGATCAGATAACAGTGATTCTTCAGATTTAAGTTGGAGAAGAGAAAGGCATTATAAGTAGAAATAGAACAGTATGTGCAAATGCATGACAACAGGAATTGGAATGACACTCACTCCTGAAATCAGTATGGCTGGGTTAGAGTAGAGTGTAAACAATGGGAAATAGGAAGACGGGGTCTTACATGACATATGAGCATTCAAATTTAGATAAAAAAGATTTTCCTGAATGACTCATATTCATCCTGCTTTAAAGGAAACAAAGGAACAAAGGAACAAAACAAAGATATACCATATTTCTCTGGATAGAGCCTATTCTAGAAAAAGGAAGGAATGATACAGAAACAGCAATTCTATTGGCTGGAATGATCCAAGGAAGAAATATTGGACTAGATACAAGGGAAATAGCATCCATTCCTGAGAACAGTGATAGAGGCAAACCAGTATTTTTTTTTTAAATTTTGTATTCCTCTATTTCTCTGGGATTATGATAGTGTAAAGAGATCATCTGTGTGCAGTCTTTTTAATTCCTTATAAAAAATGGGTTACATTTATTGCTTATTTTCATACATGACTTGTATTCCTTAGATTGCCACTGATGGGCTATACCTGCTCGAAACCAAAGGAGCTGACCATTATAGAGATCACAGTTGAAGCAGGAAAAAACAGATGAAGAAATCAGTGGTGATTAATACTATTGGTTAATAACCAATAATGTTTGATGAGAGTTATAATAAACATATATACACATACATATATTTTCAGCTTCTCCAGCTCTCATTTGGAGTCCAAGGCGCACAAAGAAATATGGCCACTGGAAACTCCTCTCACATATTCAATTTATTAACTTAAGTCTTTGTAAAATAAAGCAACCTGGGATGAAAACCGTTTTCTCAAATTAATGTTACTACTATTTCTAGAGGCTTATATTAATGGGTTTATCTTATAAGAGAATGAAATAAAAACTAATTATGGCTATACTTCAGTATGAAAGGTACTAACGTGTCCTTTCACATGTTGCCTTAATAAACCTTCCCAAGCTGAGTGTATTTCCAGTCACTCGGCAGATTCCTCCAAACCAAGTCAAAAATCATGATGCTCATTTGCCGTGACAGTCCATGGAACAAGCATGGTAAGCAGTACAACTGTAGAAACCACAAAGAATGTTGATAAAAGGAGTTATTTGCTCAGTAATCATTCAGAAAGTAAATCTGGAACAAAAGATGTAATACTCTACAAATATTTTTTCTTTCTTTTATCCTATTATATAGGGTGTCAGTCATTTGAGAATTTTAAGGAGTTTTACCAAAGATGATTTGTGAAATAGGTATTATTATACCAGTGTTGGGAGAGGGCAGGGCATGCTTCTTAAAAATGTATAGAATTATAGTGCCAGAAAGAATATGAAATGTACTGGGTTCAAGTTTACTTTTATACACATGAGAAAACTGGCTGTGAAAGTGAAATGACTTGCTCCAAGTCACAGAGCCAACAAGCAGAGACAGTCATAGAACTCAGGTATTAGTGCCATGTTCTTTATGTCACTAAATATTCAGAAGAAAATACAAATTAAAACACACACACACACACACACACACACACACACAACTATCTATACCCTAACCAATTTGAACTATTTTTCATACATAAAAGCATCTACCTAGGTCATAGAAACCATCTTTAAGGCATATACTTGCCCACAAATAGGCAGTTCCCAAAGTAGGATATTTTGCACAGTTGAAGAAATAATTATACCTTCAGATGTTTTCACCTGCATGAATTTAAGAGATTACCTTTAAAATTGCTGAACAAAGACTGACTTCTGTTTCTTCTGGTGATACAAAAGCATTCAAAAATTTAGCTTCTAGTGTCAGAGCATAGGATTGGAAGAAAACATGTTAGATTCCATGGAACTAAGTCATTTCATTTTACATATGAAAAAACTGAGGTCATTAAAATATAAGTGACTAGCACACGATCATATACTTATTAGCTAAATTATGCTTGACAATTAATCCTTATAAAGTATTCACGTAGCATAGATCTCTTGGACCTTAATCCAATGATTATTCCTCCAGGGAGTCATCAGTTGTTTCCCATCCTCCCACTTCCACAGAGAAAACATGAGAATGAAAATGAATGTAATTATTCAAGTGGAATTTAATCAAATCTAAATCAATTTTTAACAGGTGAAAATTAAATAGTTTTAGACATTTGGCCCTTGAAGCTTATTATACAACGACTTCTCTGCATGTTTGGTTACATTTTCCAGACTCAGCATGTTTTTTCTGACAATCAGCAGCATTTCTAGAGTTCCCATGACATATAACACTTTAGGAATGCAAAAAACACACAGTCACACACAGATACACACAAACCTAAGTGACTGAAATTAAACACACACACAGAGCAATTTCAAGAATGGAATTTGATGGGTAAATTAATCTCCCTGAATAATAATAATAATAACAGCAACAACAACAAATAGAGGAGGAAGAGGTAGAAAGAGGAAGAAGGGGAAAGGGAAGAAGTGAAGAGGAAGGAGGCCAAGAAATAATCCTAGAGTAGGCCAGTTGAGTTTTACTAATTTTCCCAAAATGTATTGAGAGAAACAAGATCTGTTTATAAGAGCAATTACTTAAGATGTTCCTCAAAAATATTTCATGAGCAAATACACTTCACATTATATCAACTGTTTTGGAAATCCACAGTGAATTAGAATATCTGGGAAGTCACGCACTGATAATAATGATGAATAAAAATCCTGTTTATTTTTTGTTTTTTTTTTAACGAACAGTTTCCTCAAATTTACTTTACCACAGAATGCTCTTCCTTAAACCTGTCATGAGACACCAATTGTGCCGTGGAGATTGTGACTGATAGAGGACATGGGCAATGCTACTCAATGAGAATGTAATACACTTGAAATTATACAAATGTTAAACATTATGAAAACTTGACTTTGTAAAGAATATTTCTCAAGTCTCTTTAACTTTTCCCTAAATCCTGACACAGGTAAGTGTCAACCATAGTTGATCAAAGGTGAGACACAGGTAAGTGTCAACCATAGTTAACCAAATGTCTGATTGGCAAAATTCCTAACCCATATGCAATGTAAAACAAAACACCTCATCTTGGATATTTAGGGAAAGATAAGGTGAAATAAGTGAAGGTGTGCATTTATTAATATTTGATTTGAGTATTAAGCTATTATTTGGGTGATATTAAATCAGTTAAATAGAAGTCACTAAATAACATTTGAAATGACACATAAAATATTACACTTCAGGGAGAACTGCAAGCATGGATTTAATTTAAATCTTAACTAGCTATACAGATTCAGATCCAAGTAAAAGAATTTCTTAGTCAATTTTGCCATTTTACATAACTGTGCTACATTCCATGAGAATTATAAAGAGATAAGTTTTCAAACATTATGTACACATCCAGATCATTAAATATCTAAAAAGGAAAACTATGCATTCACTAGATTATAAATATGATATAAATTATATATATATATATATATATATATATATATGTTATAGACACCCACACACACACACATCCAGTAAATCGCAAATCTCCCAACTCTTCTATAGTATAAGCAGTAGAAGGGTTAGAAGAAAGCAATCTGAAAACTGCAATGCAATAGCTTCTTTAAAAACAAATATTTTTAAATCATACTTTCTCCTAAAGCAATCTATGCCTAAGTAAGATTGCTTACTCAGGACCTACTATGTTCTGGGCACTAGAGAAGGAAAGACAGAAAAATGAAAAATACAGAATTTGATATGATATTCTAATTGACAATTTCAAAAATGGATGAATAAATACCCTATAATGTGAAATATAATAGAATCATTTGAAATAACGGCACAGGTGCGCAGAGGTAGACGTCACTATGGTAGACTAGGGAGGTAGAGAAGCTGCATGGGCAATGATATTTGAAGTGGGAGTTGCAGGCTGAGGATCCAAGTGAACAGAAGCTTTGAAGTGTAGTGATATTAGAAAGGAATTCTTTGTAGAGAGACTATCATTCCAGGAAAGATGGAAACAAAGATGGAACAAAGATGGAACAAATATCTGTGACAAATTCAGGGAACAGAAAGTGGTTGTGTGTGGCTAAAGTAGGTGAAACACCAGGGGATGAGACTGCAAACACAGGATGGAGCCAGCTAGGAAAGAAGGTGCCAGGCGAAGGAGATCTATATAGAGAAGCGAAGGATACTTCGTTTATAACCAATCAACTGCCCTTTCTTGGTAACACTACTTGAATGTTTCAGAGATCTGGGAATTTCAGAGTTAGGTTGATGCTACTTTCCCAGATATCTCCTCTGTTTTTCTTTCCACCCTAGCATTATCCAAAATCTGTTATAGATGTTACAGAATAGGTGTCACATCCTTTCTATGCTTTTCAGTCATCAGAAATATCTTAACATCACTCTGAATAGTGTTTTGAACTTTTGCCTTCCCTGAAAGATTAGAAAATCAGAATTCTTCTTTAAAAGAAACATAGTAATTGTCATCAAAGTTTAATACTTCTATGTTAATAGTTAATAAGTTGCAGGAAAAAGAAAATAATACCTCTTTCTTCATTTAGATTTTAGAAGTCAATTCTTGGGTTTTAGGAATGGAAAAGTTAGCCTGTATTATTTTATCAAGCTTATTTAAGGCTCTTGAAAAAACTATAAATGTCTTTAATTCCTCCTGAAATTTTCTTACTTAGCTGCAATGATACACATTCTTGGACTTTTATATTTTAACTATTGCTAGATTCAATTCGTCCCTGATACTTTAAATTTTACCAAGTCTTTTGGGGCTAGATCTGGCTAAAGTCCTGTAAAATGTCTTTACATGTATTGCATTACTCTTTCACAGCTTTATATTAAGTTCTGTTCCTTTAAATCTGTGCAGGGAGACTGAACTCTAAGAAACATGGGGACAACTGTATGAATCTGGCATGATGTTAACAAGCAAACCAAGCTAGTCCCGGTTTCTCAAGTGGCAGTATCTCTTCAGCTCAATAGCACAGGGCCTAGCTTAAGGCTTTGGCCTCAGAATCCTGTCCAATATATGAATAACTCAGACAGACATTCATGTGTACTTATTTTAATAAAGCAACTAAAATTAGAAGAAAAAAATAACAGCTTTGTAATGGAAGATCATATAAAGCACCCTGTGTTATGTGATTACTGATACTGACATGCAGATTTTGTTTTATATGGTATCTGGTCTTACACATATCATGAAATTCAAATGCTGTGCTCATTCTTTGCAAATATAGTGTGTAATTACATAATGGGCTTTGCTTGTTTTGAATTAACTAGAATTTTGCATTGAATATTTTAAAGAGAAACTGAAAAATTAAAAGCAAATAAAATTCAGAAGCTTTATACTTTTGCATTTAGTCATTCACCGTGATGGATGACTCATGACTCATGAGACATTTTAGAATACAAAACACTATAAGCCACACTGGTAAAAGGTACACTTCTCAGGTTGTTTCCCAGATTACTATTCCTTTTCTATAAAAGTGAAGATAACTTGGGGTAATGTCTCTAAGAGAGCTTCAAATATTAAAATCTATCCATACAATTATTCAATTTTGATAACTAATTATCATTCTCTCATGCTAGAGTAATTTTTGCCTCATTGATCAGAAATGAAGTGAGACCTCAACAGCAATAATCTCTATACCCATATATATATTCATATATGTATATGAATATATACACACGTACAGATAAATATATATTATACATACATATATACAATATTCAACACACATATGAGAGCCACTATGTATAGATATCAGACAGATTTATAATCTTGTAGATTCAAGTTTGTTTTTCTGAGCCTCTGCTTTTTGTTTTACAAAGTGTGTTTACCTCTTATCACTGAGGGTTGATAAGATCCAGTGCAGGAGACAGAAGTGGGAGAGGACTATGGAAGAGAATTGGCTGCTGCCTTCCCTGCATTCTCAGGATTACTGTAATAGGAAGGCTCTTTGGGTAAATTAGTGAAGGGGCCCGGTTTAGAGTCAATAGACTTATATTGGAGAACTGCTTTTACCACTGACAAATTGTGTAATGCTGAGGAAATTTAATAGCCTCCTTGATCTTTACTTACTGTTTGAGAAATAAAGCATTTCTATAAGAGTCTATTGAAAATAAAGCCTCCTAGTCACATGTTATATTGTTTTGATTATTGAAGCTTGGTACTATTTTCTGAGACAATAATTTCAGAGAGAACAGTTACCTTACTTTAAAAATTCTTCTTGTTGAATCATCAAAAGCCAGAATTTTACCAAAATGCTGTGCTAGTCGTATAAATTTCTCAGGCTATGAACTGCATATGAGTGTACAGCTGAAGTCAAGTACAGTAGGTGGAATTCAGTTTCCTGCTACTTGGGACGTGACATAATTGTGATTCAAGTGTTCTGGGTGGCCTTGTCTTACTCCATAGATTATTCTGTTTAACTATCAGGAAGTACAGTTGACAGACTTTTATTGAGTATTTAAAATAAACAGGGCACTAGCCTGAAGACTGAAATTTTCACAAGATCTACTATCATTCACTTGAAGAATTTCTAATATTTCTAACAGAAAACTCTATACAAATCTGGAAAAGGTAGACTTCCATGCATCCATTCATTGAAATTATTTGTTCAGCAAATATTTCTTGAGGATCTGTCATATACCTCGCACGTGGAAAATAAAAATGAGAAAGACATGTCCCTCTCCCAAGAACATACAGTTTCATGGGAAAACTAGCAGGTATAATGTAGCAAATATAGACTAGCAAGAAGAGGCATTTTCAACAGAGTAATTATTTAGATAAGGACTGGATACATGAGGCCTCTTCCAATTCCAAGGTACACCCTTATTTGAATTACAGTTCTATGCTTCTTCAGAATTTCTTATCCAAATTCCAAATTAAGTTTATGGTAAGCTGATGTACTCCTTCACGTGGTTCTCTACATAGAGAAAAAATAGTAACAAAAACAAAGACATGACTTTGAATTGCTTTATGTTTCTTATGCCTTGAAGTATGAATTTCTCTTTCTAGTTTTAAAATTAGTTTCATTATTTTTCTGATTATAAAAGTAATACATACACAAATATAAGTATTTCAATATATTAAAATTTCATTACTCAAAATATTTCAGTATAAATACATTGAAAAATGAAAAGAAAAATAGCTGTCATCCATATGTCTAGTACTTAGAAACAATCACTGTGCATATTTTGATATATATCCTTTCAGGCATACACACATACACACATGCCCCCCACACATTGCTAAATTGGAATGACTGTGTTATTTGGCCTAGACCTAAGGTACATGAGGGAGGGCAGAACTGCATGTCTGTAAGAAAAATATAGTAAAATTTCTCTGTCCTCCCTCTCCAAACCTGCTTATTAACACCATATTAAGAAGAGTTACAAAAGGGAAAAGTACCAATTTTTTTCTCTCATCCCCAACATGTATGAAAGTTGTCAGGGGGGCGGGTTTAGCTCTAATCTCTAGAGAGTAATATTACACATAACATGGTCCTGTTTACTGGGCAACTGATCATAATTTTATTTGGCCCTTTTTTATTACTAGTCCAGCAAAAATTGCATAGATTTCTGGTAGATATCTGTGGTCAGCAAGTTTATACAGAAATATTTTGTTTTATGATCTGAAATAAATATATTTGACACATTTATTAAGCATGTAACCCCTTATCCCTTTTGGAGAGAGTCTAGGTTTAAAAAAAAGGATCAAAATAAAACAGTGAAAAACGTATATCTCACTGGTCAATGTCAATGAATAAAAGAGAGTTTCCAGTAATTTCCCAAAGTAGGCCTGACCAATGACTGTGTCTGCTCTTTCAAAAGATCCATATTGAAATAACAATATTACAAATGAGTCTACTGTTGTCATTTGCTAGTGATGCACAAATGTAAAGGAGAAAAACAGATTAATGTTTTATAAAAACTGAACTTGAAAGAAACCTCAGCAGCATGAATTTAACCTGAACATCCTGGAGGTCAGACAAGCAGGAGAGAGAAAATAAAGAATTATTATTGTCCAGATGTTTTTTTTCCAACCACAAATAGGCTTTAAGATATATAGACAAGGACTTTAATCCCTATCAGCCCAAAATACAATGAGGTACAATTTTTCCAAGTAAACATGTAAAGAACATTAAAAGGTACCAATTATTTTTGTGAGGAATCTTTAATGATATACTTCCAGAAACGTGTGTATACACACACACACACATATATATGATAAACACACAAAAACAAGATAAATTATAACCTTTTCACAATGTTTTGGAATAAACTGTCAGATCAAAATGGACTTTTGGAATAGAACCAACTGAAAGGTATAATCATAATTATCAGGATTAGCACATTATTAAGTATAAGGCTAGAGTAATCAACTTGTTATAAATGAGAGCTACAGTTAGTCTGACTAGTGCAGCAACAAGACCAGATCTTTCAGCACAATCATTGATCCAAAGACAAGGTTCAATACAAGGTCTGGAAATATGAGATTTATCTGAAGGAACCTGATCAAAATGAAAATATTGCATTGAGAACACATGCAGAGCACAAATGTAGGTAATTTAACCCCAAAATCCAGAGGCCAAGGAAATCCAGTTGAGAAAGGAGCAACAGATATGAAACAAAACTACTTTGAGGAATGAGTAAATAAATTTATATTAAATTATGGGACACAAAGAAAATTCAGAGTTGGTTTGAAAGCTCACATTCTGCCATCAAGGATAGAATAAAGGTCCTGAAAAGAGCTGTTGCAAAATGAGGATGGAACAATAACCCAGAAAAAGGAACACATAACCCCACAATAACCAATGGGGCTATCAAATGTTGAGTTGTTTATTAGAGGTAGGTTGATATTACTAAGTACACATGTATAAATTATGCTTGTTAAATGGTTAGATGATCTAACATTTTTAAATGCCTCTGCAAACTAAAATCAATCATGAAATCACACTAAAAATTAATTGGATACATATATTTACATATCTGGGTATCAATAGTTTTTACACTAAAAAAATACACAAGGTTGGGTTTAGCAGATACAAACTACTATATATAAAAGAGATAAACAACAAAGTCCTACTTGTATAACACAGGGAACTATATTCAATATATTTTAATAAACTATAATGGAAAAGAAAAATATACAAGGTGTATTTGTGTTCTTAGATTCATCCAGACAAGTTCCTGCCGAAACGTTTCCAAGGCACTAACCTCCTCTCTTACTACCTCTAATGTCCAACTCTTCTCAGACATTGTTTCTCAGATTCCTAAAATTTACCATCAAGCATCCAGAAATGAACACACTACAGTGAACTGACTTCAACATCATTCTTCAGATACCATCATGATATATTTCCAGACTATTCCACTAGGGGAGGGGAAGCAGTCATAACACATAAAACTTTCAATCTTAAACTAGTTAGTTAATAGCTTAATTTGTCTCAAAAACCTTCTCAAAAAGTCCACGACTGGTAAGACATTCCCTAAATTACTCCCCTTAAATATGGGTTTAAATTGCAATAGAATCTTATATAATGAAATATCAGAAAAATAAATGAAAGAAGTCAAGAAACACAGTACACTGCTTTGGAGATGTTCACGCACTTCTGTACCTTTATCTCTGATTATGACATTATCCAGAAGTATCAAGGATTATACAGATTGCCAACTTTTTAGATGCTATGCCCTAGTGCAAAGGAAATGTGTTTTCCATACAAAACCACTATATTCAGATACACTGAGCCACATTTCCAGATACCCTTTACCGGCCCTCCACTTTGGCTTTGCACTAAAACAAAATTTACTTAGAGGCCCCACAAATAATAGCCCTCCAGTGTCCAATTATTGCTTTACAATTCAAGGAAACATCTACTTATGAAAAGGCACTGGGCCAATCGCAAGTTCAAGTAATAGCCTTTGAAAATTCAGTCCTATATTTTGTTAGTTTTCCTATAAAAACATTCAGCAGGACACTATATATGGGTTTAAAAGTTGCACTGTTGTGTGCCAAAAAAATAAGTTTTAGCCACCTAAAGCTCAGTACTCAATACTTCTAATACGTGTATGTGTATACACAATCATATATATATTGTGTGTATATATATATATATATATATATATCATTTTATATAAACATACACACAGTGATAACTAACTGATAATGAGTTCTTGGGAGATGTGTTAAAATGAAACCTATGGACCTGGCTTCTAGCTCCTGACAAATGGAAAAATAGCTTGAGTTGCTGCCTCTCTCCTTAAAAAGTAATCACAGAGAAATGTAAATGAATCAAAAGCATGAAGGTAGCATGGATTTGAGGAACAAATAAGAAAAACTGTGAGTATCCGTCTGAAAAGGAAAGTCTAATTTTGAATTTGAAGGGATAAATGCATGCAGTTAACAGCATGGCCCAAAAAATAGTGTCAAAGAAGAAATAAATATATCAATACAATCATAGGCATTTAATAAACCACTCATTAAATGGCAGAACAAGCAGGCAATAAATCAATAAGTTATATAGAATAGTTAAATAACATGATTAATATACAGAAAACCCAATAAATGTAAATGTTCTTTTCAAATGCATATAGATTTATAACATATTTCCCCATACACTGAGTCATAATGCAAATCTCAAAAAACTCAGTATACTTAAATCACACAGAATATGCTCTCTAAACACCATGGAATTCAACTAGGAAACAAAAGAAAATCAGAAAATCCTGTACATGTGGAAATTAAGGAAGGCAGTTCTTTTTTTTTTTTTTTTTCCTTTTTGCGGTATGCAGGCCTCTCACTGTTGTGGCCTCTCCCGTTGCGGAGCACAGGCTCCGGACGCGCAGGCCCAGCGGCCATGGCTCACGGGCCCAGCCGCTCCGCGGCATATGGGATCCTCCCAGATCGGGGCACGAACCCGTATCCCCTGCATCGGCAGGCGGACTCTCAACCACTGCGCCACCAGGGAGGCCCAGGAAGGCAGTTCTTAAAGTGGAAGCTTAGATTGTTGATTTGAGGTCTTGTTCTATTTTAACTGCATCCCCAAAATTTTGAATTTTCATTTTCATTCCATTTAATATATATATATTTTTGTTTATTTCTCCTGAGGCTTCCTATTTGACCTATATGCTATTTAGATATGTACTTTTTAAATCTCCAAATATCCAGGAATTTTTCAGATATATTTCTGTTACTGATTTCTAATCAAATTTTATTAACATAGCTTTGTATCCTTTTCATTCTTTTATATTTAAGATTTGTTTTATAGCACAGAATATTAGCTATCTTGGTGAAAATTCTATGTGCATTTAAGAATAGTGTGTTTTCTGTTTTGTTGGGTGTGTATTGGTCTATAAATATTAATTACATCAGTTGATTGATAGTGTTATTCAAGTCCTCTATATGCTTACTAATTTTCTATATACTTGTTCTATCAATTAATGATGGTGGAATGCTGAAGTCTCTAACTGTATATTTGTCAATTTTTTTCAGCTTTATCTTTTCTTTTAGTATATTTTGAAGCTCTGTTGTTAGGTGCAAACCACTTAAGACTGCTATGTCTTCTTGGAAAATTGACCCCTTTATCATTATACAGTGACCCTATTTATCCTTGACAATATGCTTTGTTCTGAAATCTATTTTATCTAATATTAAAATAAGTACACCAGTTTTATTTTGACTAAGGCTTACATGGTGCAATCTTTTGCCATCCTTTCAACTTTTATCCTATCTATATCTTCACATTTAAAGATGTTTTCTTGTGGACATTATATAGTCTGATCTCTTCTTATTTTAATACAATCTGAAAATCTCTATCTTTTAATAGGTATGTTTAGGCCATTAACATTTAATATCATTATTGACATAGTTGGTTAAGATATACCATGTTGAGAGTTATATTCTATTTGTTCCAGCTGTTTTTTTTTTTTTTCTTTATTTTCTGTTTTCCTTTTGGACTGATTGAGCAATATATATGATTCCATTTTATCACCTCTATTGACTTATCATTCTCTTTAAGAAAATTTAGTGGCTGACTTCACTTTTAAATAATATTTATACTGCTTCTCAAGTAGTGTAAAGACATAAAGAAATTTTAAACCTTTCTTATAGTGTATGCCTGTAGCAGTAAATTCTATTAGTATCTGTCTGAAAATATCTCCCCTATCCTCATTTCTGAAAGATATTTTCCCTGGGCATAGAATTCTGACTTGACAGTATACATATATTTTTTTCCTTTCAGCACTTTATAAATGTTACTTCATTGCCTTCTAACTTAGAGATCTTCTGGGAAAAAGA
This sequence comes from Mesoplodon densirostris, assembly GCF_025265405.1. Classification (NCBI taxonomy): domain Eukaryota; kingdom Metazoa; phylum Chordata; class Mammalia; order Artiodactyla; family Ziphiidae; genus Mesoplodon; species Mesoplodon densirostris. The sequence goes on from NC_082661.1 coordinate 91,885,372, forward strand.
AAGTCATGTATTTTAAATAAGACATGGATCAATGGCCCAATGACTGAGTATTTAGTTGATGATGTATGAAAACTGGCTTACTATATTGAGAAAATAAAAGTGGATTTCTATCCCACTGCAAAGAACAAAGGATACACCCCAAAGAATCAAAAATCAAATTGAGAAAGATAATTCTATGCAGTTATTAGAAGTTAACAAAAGTTTACAGAGATGAAAAGCTCATGGGTTCTACAGCATCTAATGGAGGCTCTGTGTCAACAAAAGGATATGATGGAGAAAGTTAATAGACTAATTATTTATTATCCACAGAAAACACCTGCGATATTTAATACCAGCAAAGGTCTAATATCTAGAATATACAAAGAACTCTTGCTAATCCACAGTAAAAATACAAGTCAAAATAAGAAAAGAATTGGCAAATGATGTGAACAAGCATTTCACAGGAGGGAAGACTCAAAGGATGTTCATTAAGACAAAGACATAATTTGAACTTCTTATAGTGAAAAGTACTAGAAAACTGGATAATGCAAGTGTTGCTGGGGAAGTGGAAATAAAAAAAAATCTCATAAACTGCTTGTGAGAGTTTGTGGCCCACAATGACACGGACCAGCCATTCTGGAAAGTAATGTGACAGTTTTAAGTTAAATTCAGTGTAGGTATATGCTATGATCCAGATAAAGTCATATCCTGGATGTATATCCCAGAGCAATTCTTGCCTAACTATGAAAAAGTATATATGAATGCTCATCCCAGTGTAGTTTTTAGTAGAAGCAACTTGAATGCAATCCACTTGTTCTTCACTGGGAGGAGTGGACAATAAAATGTGGCACATGAACGGGATGTAATATTGTGCAGCAGTTAGAAAAAGACTAGATCTAAACACAGATACATTAATAGATCTTTAAAAAATGGTGCTGGGTGGAAAAGAAATAGGATGAGTTTATAACAATAACAATTATGTAAATTAAATTATATGCACATAAAACAAAACATATGCAAATAAATTATGCATATCAAGTGTACCAGAATGATTACTTATGGTGGGAGAGGAATGTAAGGGGAGGGATTAGATGAGAAGGCAGGAAGGAAAAAAAGGAAGAAAGGATGGGCTGAAGGAAAGGGGGAAACAAGGGAATGCCTTGCATAAATCTCTAATAAGAGTGTCCTAAGAGCTTGAGATTATGATTAATCAAACATTCCATCACAAGTTCCAAAATAATTATCTATGAGTCCTTCTATTAATTTAAGTAGGCCTGTAGGTAAATAAGAGGTAGATCAATACATGTATTGGTAGGTAGGTAGGTAGGTAGATGAGAGAGAAAGAGAGGAGGGAGGGGTGGGTTGATGGAAGATTGATAGATGGATGGAAGGAAGGAAGGAAGAAAAACACATACCAGGCGATAAAAAGAAGACAAAACCTTCCTTGAAATTATATGCTCAAGTTAAAGGGAAAACATAGTAAAACTTTTTTTTTGAGGTATAAAGCATAGTAAAACTTGATGAATTGTGTCACTTATTGACATTTCTAAAATGTAAAATTTATTTGAAATATACATTCGTTTAGAGCACTGTGGGATAATTTCTCTCTAAAGGCTCAAGAATGCATTTTTCAAGTAGGAAGTAAATTTTCTCCTTTATAACATTCCCATATTCCACCCTACATTCCACAAACTAACTCCTGAACAACTGGTTACAGATTTCATCTACAAGTTGCTAGCATAAACCCTTCCTGGGACAAATACCAGTCTTTCAAAGAACAGCTTGACAATGTACATTTTGTAAACAAAAGAAAAACAGCAAGTAATTCAACAACTTGTATCTATAGGACTTCCCTGGTGGCACAGTGGTTAAGAATCCACCTGCTAATGCAGGGGACATGGGTTTGAGCCCTGGTCCTGGAAGATCCCACATGCCACAAAGCAACTAAGCCAGTGCACCACAACTACTGAGCCTGTGCTCTAGAGCCCACGAGCCACAACTAATGAGCCTGTGTGCCACAACTACTGAGCCCCGTGTGCCACAACTACTGAAGCACACTCACCTAGAGCCCATTCTCTGCAACAAGAGAAGCCACCGCAATGAGAAGCCGGTGCACCTCAATGAAGAGTAGCACCCACTCACCGCAACTAGAGAAAGCCCATGTGCAGCAACAAAGACCCAACACAGCCAAAAATAAAATAATTTTATTAAAAAAACTAACTTGTATCTATACATGTTGTCTCAAGTTACCCTTCCAATGGCCTACTAAAATAGAAAGGCTTTATTTTTTCATTACAAATATACTGTTTAGGGCCTCCCTGGTGGCACAGTGGTTGAGAGTCTGCCTGCCAATGCAGGGGACACGGGTTTGTGCCCCGGTCTGGGAAGATCCCACATGCCGCGGAGCGGCTGGGCCTGTGAACCATGGCCACTGAGCCTGTGCGTCCGGAGCCTGTGCTCCACAATGGGAGAGGCCACAACAGTGAGAGGCCCGTGTACCACAAAAAAAAAAAAAAAAAAAAAAAAAAGAATATACTGTTTATCACCAGTTTATATATGAAGATAGATTATTGTGGGATTTATAAGAAATTACTACTTTACTATATTGCCTTTATTATTCTTTCCCTTTGCCATGTTGGACAAATATTCAATTATTAAATATAAACATTATGAACACCTTATAAAGTTTCAACATGTGTGAATATATCAATCATATGGGTGACATAGAAAATTCTAATTCACATAATTCCTTTTCTCCCTAATGCCAGAGTCCCAAGTTTAACGAAAAATATTGTTGGATTATCCTGGTAAAATTACTTTAACAATGACAGTTCCAATGAATTCTACTTGTATTTTCTTTCAATGTGTTTTGTTTTTGTCTTTTCCTGTGCTGAACAAAATTATCCAATTTGAGCTGCCTGCCTGTTTAGCTAAATAAGATTATTCAGTGGTCTAGTTAATCTTGAGCCATTGCAGAGAGTGAAGTAATATATTCTGTCCCCACTAGCTTAGCCCTTTTAATTTTTTTCCAAAGAAGAAAGGTTTATGTTGTGGGAGAGGCAGAAGGTCTTAGATCATAACCATGAAGCGCTAGGGTAATAGGGGAGACTAGCCCATCTGTATGTGTGAATGTGAAATCCTATCTGTGCAGGTCACTGCCAGCATTGAAGGAGACAGGGGCATGGGGTTTGTGCATGAACTTCACGTTTTACTTCATCCAAGTGAGGAAAGAAGGAGTAACCATTATGAACAATCCCACCCATAAAATCATTGGTATTTTACTAATCTTTCTGCTGTGCAGATGCATTTTCCTTGACCAGCCAACAGGCTTTTAATGGTCATGCCATCTCCCTTCAAATCTCTTTCAAACTGTTAAAAATGTAGCCAGCATACTGCTTCCTATAATCCACCCACCCCCTTCCCATACATTTATTCCTGATGAAAGCTAAATTTTAAGGGTTTCCTTAGTCAAGGGACAGTGCTTTCAGGAAATACACACTGGACTATAAATGCATTTGATCAAAAACATTTGAAATGTGTACAAAAGCAGCCAAGTCAGAAAAAGAAAAGGACAGCTACATAAAGATGTCATAGCTATAAAAGAGTTAGTTGTAAAAAGCTTTGGTTAACTGGTTAAGTTAAACAAAGCGCAATTATGGCTCTCCTGTACTCTTTCCCATTCCTTTCTCTCTATTTATGCACATTAAACTCACTAATTAGCATTGCATAGTTGTTCTAAATTCTAATTTCACTTCATTTTCCTGACAATCCTGCTTTCGTGTCTGCTGATATAGGAAAAAAACTAATTTTATAGAGTTCTTTCACTTTTCAAAATATTTTACCTACTCTTCTTCTAATGGTGTGCACTTTCACTATGAATAAATATAGAAAAATACACATTATATACCATAACCCTGTTCTTCCTCAAAGAATTCACTGGGTTTTTTAAAATGGGAAATCCAAAGATATTCAGAGATTGCTTTGAATTACTAATGGCAGACTTATATTAAGTTATAATTTAAATATAAGCCAAAAGTAGCATTGTTCAACATTCTCTAGGTTTAAAAGGAGCAAACAAAACAAAACAATAATAGTTTAGCTAATTTGTCCATGAATGTCATAAGGTCATATTACATTGCCTACTTGTACATTCTAATCACTGACACGCTCATTAGAGTAGCACTGGGCTATGTAGCATGCCAATCCCAAGGCAACAAGGAAGCATAAAAGTCTAAGTAGAATATCAGCAATTAAACACAATGAAGTATAAGAAGGAAAATACCAGTGGTAAGGCAAGATGTGATATAATAAGGTAATGCACATACTGATCAACAAGAAAAACACCTGGACCACCCATGTTAGGAAACCAAAACACAAAAGCAATACAAGGGAATGACCTTGAGATCCAGTCAGTAGGGTGCCTAAATCTCAGTTGCTGCTGGACTCCTCTTTCTCCTGGTGAAAAACAATTCTGAATGACTACGTAAGCCTCTGTGAGAATGGGGGTAGATGGCTGGTAAGAGAATGGGTTTGGAAAGGTTTCTAGAGGTATGTCTCTAAAAAGTAATTAATATTGATTTCCAATATTTTAATTGGAGAAAGTTGAATACATAGAAGTTTTATAACACTCAGAGATTAAGGATATATTTGTATAAAATCTGTGAATAAAATAATTATATACCCAAGATTTTCTCTCTCTCTCATTTATCTATCTATATAATTACTGTTAATTCAGTTTATTTTGAAAGGAATTCAGCAAATTTATGGGAAAAATAGCTCAAGAACAGAAATTATATAACTGTTTTATTTTTATTTTATTTTATTATTCATATCATTAGCTCATATAACAGTTGAAAAAGACACATTGATGTGAGCACACAAAACACAGTTTCTATTCTTCTCCCAGTCTTATTCATGAAGATTTGGTAGTGTCTCTAGTAAATCAACAAGTGACATTTAAATGTATAATCATTTTAATGTAGTTTTATTCCTGTTTTTAATGTATATAAAATATTAACTCTATTAAATATTTTAATGTCATATATAATGTAACCAGGTACACTGTGAAAACATGATAATATAAATGTTTGCATTGTTCATTTGTGATAACAAATATTAAACCTTTTGAATGGACACTTAGTAAGCACTGGTATTTCCTTTTTTCTTCAATTTTTCATATGTAGTTTTGCTTTGCTTTTAAGGAATATAATGTAAATTAGCTCTATCTTTTATTTCATTATTAAATATTAGAACAGTTAGTTAATTGGCTAATTACTATAAATGTAAAAATTTTGTTTCTAACAATATTAGGTTAGAAGGTTAATCCATTTATTTTTCTATAATTGAGAAGAAATATTGTATTTATTTTTAATTATTTTAATAGAGTCTCTAAAATGCAAGAGTACTTGAATTATAAACTTTTCAAGGACTTAGGGGCTTTGATTAACATTTATAACTTATAAAATGATTTTTATTAAAATAATTAAAATCAAAGTTGCCTTCTCTCCTATTTGAATAAAGATTGTCCAGTAAGTCCTTTGGAGTTTTGGAGGTCTTACAGTGCCTTGGGGCTATCATTTGTTACATCTTACAGTCTTACTTAGCATATGAGGTTTAATGTATGTTGACCAATAAATCTCTGCTGCACAGGTTTATTATTACAAAGTTGTATCTCTCTGGTAAAGAGAATGTCTGTGTCTGTACATGCACATACTAATGTATGCATAACCACCCTTATCCATATTTAGAGACAGAGATAATTTATGTCCTGGTTAGTTGGTTTCTAGATAACAAAGGATTTACAGTTGTACATCTTCTATTTGTATGTTATATACACCATCTACAACTATCATTGAATTTTTCCTAATTGTGTACAGGCATACCTTGGAGATACTGTGGGTTCAGTTCCAGACTACAACAATAAAGTCAGTAACACAACAAAGCAAGTAACGTGAATTTTGTGGTTTCCCAGTGCATATAAAAGTTATATTTACAATATACATAGTCTACTTAGTGTACCATAGCATTATGTCTAAAAAGGCAATGTATATTACTTAATTAAAAAATGCTTTATTGCTAAAAATATGCTAACCATCATATGAGCCTTCAACAAGTCCTAATCTTTTTGCTGGTGCAGGATCTTGTCTCCATGTTGACGGCTACTAACCCATCATGGTGGTGGATGCTGAAGGTTGGTTGTGGCAGTTTTTATTTCTTAAAATAAGACAGCAGTGAAGTTTTCCACATTAATTGATTTTTCATTTCACCAATGATTTCTTGTAGCACGCAATGCTGTTTGACAACAATTTACCCACAAAACTTTAAAAATTGAAGTCAATCCTTTCAAAACCTGCTGCCACTTTATCAAATAAATTTATGTAATATTCTAAGTCCATTGTTGTCATTTCAACAATCTTCACAGCATCTTCACTAGGAGTAGATTCTATCTCAAGAAACCACTTTCTTTGTGCATCCATAGGAAGAAACTCCTCATCCATTTAAGTTTTATCATGAGAGTGCAGCAATTCAGTCACATCTTCAGACTCCAATTCTAATTCTAGTTCCCTTGTTATTTCCACCACATCTGCAGTTCCTTCCTCCACTGAAGTCTTGACTCCCTCAAAGTTATCCATGAGGGTTAGAATCACCTTCTTCCAAACTCATGTTAATGTTGATATTTTGACTTCTTCCCATGAATCACAAATGTTCTTAGTGGCATCTAAAATGGTGAATCCTTTCCAGAAGGTTTTCGATTTATTTTGCCCAGATCCATCAGAGAAATTACCTTCTTTGGCAGCAATAGCCTTACAAAATATATTTCTTATATAATAAGATTTGACAGTTGAAATGACTCCTTGATCCATGGCCGCAGAATGGATGTTGTGTTGGCAGGCATAACAACAACATGAATCTTGTACATCTCCATCAGACCTCTTGACCAGGTGCATTGTCAATGAGCAGCAATATTTTCAAAGGAATATTTCTTTTCTGAGCAGTAGGTCTCTACACTGGGCTTAAAATATTCAGTAAACCATGCTGTAAACAGATGTTATTGTTCTTTATTGTTCCATTTATAGAGCATAGGAAGAGTTGACTTGACATCATCCTTTAAGTGCCCTAGGATTTTCAGAATGGTAAATGAGCACTGGCTTCAAATTAAAGTCACCAGTTGCATGAGCCCCTAACAAGAGAGTCAGCCTGTCCTTTAAAGCTTTGAAGCCAGGCCTTGACTTCTCCTTTTTAGCTATGAAAGTACTAGATGGTATTTTCTTTCACTATAAGGCAGTTTCGTGTACAATGAAAATCTGTTGTTTAGTGCAGGCACCTTCATTAACTATCTTGGCTAGATCTGGATAATTTGCTTCAGCTTCTACATCAGCACTTGTTGCTTCCTCTTGCACTTTTATGTTATGGAGATGGCTTCTTTCCTTAAACCTCATGAACCAACATCTGCTAGCTTCAAAGTTTTTTATGCTGCTTCCTCACCCCTCTCAGCTTTCACAGAATTAAAGAGAGTTAAGGCCTTGCTCTGGATTAGGCTTTGGCTTAAGTGAATGTTGTAGTTGGTTTGATCTTCTATCCAGACCACTAAAACTTTCTGCATATCAGCAATATGGTTGTTTCACTTTCTTATCACTCCTTTGTTCACTGGAGTCGTACTTTTAATTTCCTTGAAGAACTTTTGCTTTGTGTTTGGCGCAAGAGTTCCAGCTTTTGGCCTATCTAGGCTTTAGACATGACTTCCTCACTAAACTTAATCATTCCTAACTTCTGATTTAAAATGAGAGACATGTGACTCTTCCTTCCTTTGCACACTCAGAGGCCAGTGCAGGATTATTCATGGGCCTAATTTCAATATCATTGTGTCTCAGGGATAGGGAGGCTTGAAGAGAGGGAGAGATGGGCAGAGTTGCTCTGTGGAACAGTCAGAACACATATGACATTTATCAATTAGGTTCACCAACTTATTTGGGTGTAGCTTGTGGCACATCAAAACAGTTATAATAGTAGCACCAAAGATCACTCATCATAGAACACCATAACAAATATAATAATTAAAAAGTTTGAACTATTGAGAGAATACCAAAATGTGACAAAGAGACAGGAAATGAGCAAATGCTGTTAGAAAAATGACACCAATACACCTGCTCTACACAGGGTTGCTGCCAACCTTCAATTTGTAAAAAATGCAGTATCTGCAAAACACAGTAAAACAAAGTGCAATAAAACTAGGTATGCCTGTACAACTGGTCTGATTCTAAGCAATCACCATATAGACTTTCCAGGTACCAAATAGTTGGTTTCATTCAAGAATCATAAAATGATCCCATGAATTAATAATGGTTGAATTAATGCTGTAAGCTACCTAGGATTCTTTCATTTTATATTCTGAATACTGAATGGGGAAAATTGATGTCCAATCCTAGTTGGTGGTCACTTCTCTGTTGAGTTCAGGCTGGATTAAGTGATCACTATACTTGAGAATTTTTCTTTTACTCATTTGTATTCTATATTTCAGAGAGTTTGTGATTTAAACTATTAAACTTAATTATCCAAATTTATTTAGTGATTTGGACTGCTTTCAATTAAAAAAAATTTAAGTATATGTGAACACATACATATATTCTTATAAAGTTCTAATATCTCATTCATAATAATTATTTTTAATTACTTCTTGTGCATCACTTTAAGGAAAATAATCCTCTTTAGTTAACTCTATAACTTGCTAAATAGTACTGGATAAAAATTAAAACTACACTGAAAAACCTCTGAATGTCAGGCAAATACCTGGAAGGCCTGTCACCCCTATCTAGTGAGTGCCTTTGACAGATATCAACAAGCAGTTGCCACAGTCTTTGCCACAGAGTATATACTCAGCCTAAGAATCTGTCTCAACACTTTGCTACAGAAAACCACTATCAACTGAAAGCCCTTGGCATAGGATGTGAAACTTAATGGCCACCCAAGACACAGCAATTATGACTTCTGTGATGTGACCTCTTCTTAACTTTACAGATATAACATATCTCCAAGCTTGTTTCCATTATACCAAGTGTCTTACAGCCTCTTAGCAGCCCACCTCATTTTCAATGCTCTATGGTAAAAATGGAATATTACTTAAAGAGCCTATAAAGGTAAAGCCATTTACTACATTGTTCTATTAATTAGTCATCTTCCTCCCCACCTATACAATGAGCCTAGAAGGCACATATTATGAGAACCATTAAATGAATGAAAAAGTTAAAAACTAAATGGCATCTAATTTTCTTAAATTTAGGTAGAAGCTCTAGATTTATAATTTCCAGCTAATGAAATTATGAGAACTTGAACTGAGTTTGATTAATTAATAACATATTAATGAATTATAGCATAACTACTACAAAAAAACAATGTATATGTGAACAAACACATCCTTTGCTTCTACAAAGAAAAGCTATAGTTTTATTATAAAAGGAATAAACGAGGATTGTACCAGTTCCAATAAGAAAGAGATACAAATGAAAAGTTAATATTCCCCACTACAATTATACTTTTCTAAGGAAGCTTCTCTTAATAGTTCAGAGTGTATGATTCTATACATATATAATATATTCTTATTTATCTGGTTATTTAAAAATAGGAGATATGTATATATATCTTCATAATATTGTAGTTATATTTTCCAGAGAATACATACATACAGAGAAGTCTCCTTTTTGTTTGTTTGTTCTTTAACATCTTTATTGGAGTATAATTGTTTTACAATGTTGTGTTAGTTTCTGCTGTATAACAAAGTGAATCAGCTATATGTATACATATATCCTCACATCCTCTCCCTCTAGCGTCTCCCTCCCACTCTCCCTATCCCACCCCTCCAGGCGGTCGAGCTGATCTCCCTGTGCTATGCGGCTGCTTCCCACTAGCTATCTATTTTACATTTAGTAGTATATATTAGTCCATGCTACTCTCTCACTTCGTCCCAGCTTACCCTTCCCCCTCCCCATGTCCTCAAGTCCATTCTCTACGTCTGCATCTTTATTCCTGTCCTGCCCTTAGGGTCTTCACAACCACTTTTTTTTTAGATTCCATATCTATGTGTTAGCATATGGTATTTGTTTTTCTCTTTCTGACTTACCTCACTCTGTATGACAGACTCTAGGTTCAGCCACCTCTATAATGGAGACTCTACAGACAAGTTTCACAATTCCCTAACCATTACACCTTGCTGAATATTGAGGTAGGTTGTTTGAGTTATTATAGGTTTTACTCTGTAATTACTATCACCAAAAAAAAGCAATGACACACTTCCATTTTGTAAGTGACACATTCCATTTTGTAAGTGACACATTCCATTTTGAAAGTGACACACTTCCATTTTGCTTTCATTTCTACTGAATAAATTCCTAGAAATGAGTTTGAAACACCAAAGAATATGTGCATACTAACATTTCAATAGTTACTGACAGAGAGTGCCCGTTCACATTTCCACTAAAATTATGTGGATTTGATTGATTCCCAGACCTTGACAATTTCTGAATGCATTAATATTTTTTGTGTGGGAAGGGTATGTTTTTAATTTAATAAGTTTTTAAAATTTTAGAACAGTTTTAGATTTACAGAATTCTTGCAAAGATAGTACTGAGATTTATCCAGTTTTCCTTAATATTAACATCTTATATTAGCATGGTATACTTGAGCCAATATTTTATATTATCATTAACTAAAATCCATATTTTATTTGTATTTCCACAATTCTCCCCAAATGTATTTTTTCAGTTCCAGAATCCCATTCAGGATATCACATCACATTTAGTTATGTCTCCGTAGGCAACTCTTGGCTATGAGGATTTCTCAGACTTCGTTTTTGTCATAAGTCCTTAATGATATATAAATGATTGAGTAAATGAATTAGGGAAAATAAACAAATCTCCTGTACAGAATTCCTTGTAGTTTGTGTAGACATTCTACCATCAAGTAAGAAGAACATAACTCCCTACACTTTCAGCATGGGGTTTTTCCAAAAAGGACTATGAAAAGGAAGGGAGGAAAAAAAAAGAAAAAGAGTAACTTTACTGTGGTAAACTTGACAACAGTAAAGTTAGGTGATAAAAGGTAACATAAACAGTGATAAGTCATATTGATAGTATGTACCTTTGATATGATGTGATGAGAATGGCACTTTACCTCTGTAGTCTCCCCCCAAACCCATAACCGCAGCTTAATCATGAGGAAAAAATCAGACAAATCCCCACTGAGGGGATTCATATGAAATGCCTGACCAGCAATCCTCAAACTGCCAAATATTTTCAATGTTTCCTAATCTGATTAATGAAAAATGATGATGTTTTACTAAAGCACTTTCTATTTCCTATAGCACTTAAGATCTGATAATTGGTTTACCTATTCTCACAGTACTTTGTACATTGTATGAGCTGAAAATAATTGAATGAATGAATGAATGAATGAATAAGCTGTTGCTTAGTGCTACTTAAGGAGCCCATATCTAAGGTTGTCAATTTGTAATGTTTCTCTGCTCATGTTACACCTGAACATTTCTAGGTCCTTTAAGAAACAACCATTGGGGGAGAGGGTGCTGCTTTTCATCCTAAAGGTTGTAAATTTGATTCCCTTTTAATGGTAGCTGTGATATTTGGAACACTTTTTCATAAACTTCAAATTTTTATATCTATTTGGATATTTAAGGCTGTTCTAAATACCAGAATTCAAGATACTTTGCTTAAAATCATGCACACATATTGAAAATCCCATAAACAAAATTATCCAGTTTTACACATACCAAGACAAACAAAAATATCACATATGGGGTAACAAATGGAAAGAGCTTTTGCCAATGCCTGGGGTCTTTGGCAATATTAATACTTGGGACAATCTTTTGAAGAATTCCATAGCGTGTGACAAACTGTTCCCATACACAGTTTACAGTCAGGGACGAAGCTGCACTGTAATGATGCATCACCTGAAATACATGTAACTCTAAACCAAGGTTTGGAAAGACCTGATTCCCCTCCTAACTCTTCTGATTTGCTAAGCAACTAGCAATCTTCCCTCCAATCTCCACTCAAATATCCCTCCATGAAAAGGATATTATAAAGATGAGTGAAATCTTTTCTGCAAAGTACTTGAACAAATACAGCACACTGCTATGTCCAAAGTCTCCAGCAAGTCACTAGCCAGATCCCATTGTAATATTTATGACTTATATTTGACCTAACTGTTACACCACACTTCCCACCATCATAAACATGAGCTAGTCATTTATTTTTCAATATTACAAAGCCAAGCTTGTGCTCTATGTTAACATTTATACATTCATGAATACAGTAACAAGCTTTTTGGTAAAGCATGCGCTGAAGAACTCTCTTTGTCACTTTGACAGTTCCTAAGAGTTGCAAGTGGCTAACTTTCACTAGAACTTAATTGAAAACTGACTCCTTAGTCATGCATTGTGTGTGAACAACAATAACAAAAACGAACAAAAGACAAATGTTTAAACATGCTGCATAAAGGAATTTTAAAAGGCAAGAGCTGTTTCCAGCATTTTCAAGAGTTAAGGTAAAAATGATCTCTTTTGACTTGATGAAAACATCATTAATGGATTTATAATTTTAGTAAAAACACATCCTTCATAGTTGCTTCTTCCTTTTTTTCTTCTATTAGTTTGAAGAAAAGCCAAAGAAAATCTAGAAGCATAAGCCTATCATTGCTTTAAAATGTGAAAAAGCATCTAGTTCAGTTTAATGCCTTGAAGGTTTCTGTGCCAGAGAATAAATATACTGCCAGTTGAACACTGAAGAAAAAGAAGATATGAAAAGTTATGCTGAGTTTTTGTCTCTCTCAGAGGCCAGAATTGCGGAGTACAAGGAAGAGCTGAAGAAGATGAAAAATATCATTACATTTGATCAGATGACCATTGAGGACTTGAATAAAGTCTTTTCAGAAACTAAATTAGACAAGTAGAAGTATCTCTACTGACCTCACAAGCCATTTGAGAATTTATAAACTTGAGTCTGGGAGAAAGCTCTGACCCTTATATTATATGCTTTAGACATTAAAATAATTATAAAGAAAATACATACATATTGCAAAATTATTACCACAATAAAGTTAACTAACACATCCAGCTTAGTTTTGGAGGTTTTTCTCTTTTTTTTTTTCTTTTTTCTTTTTTTGAACAACATGAGGGATTCAGGGCCTGTTCCTGGTGGAGTTATGAGGTTTCCCAGGTAGTCAAACAGGGTGCAGCTGGAGCCTGCAGGGACACTATGCGACTGGGGGGGTGGAGAAAGTAAGTGTGGGTCCTGATGGAGGGACAGATAAAGAATGAGCTCGAGCCCCAGTGTTGGCTCAGAAATGGTGGGATCAGCTCCTAGGCACTGTAGCTGCCACTACTCATTCCAGAGGAAGTTCAGCCTCATGGGATGTGGGGAATTTGAATAGATACCAAGGGTTTACATGGATCAGGATTAAGTTTCAAATAATACCTAAGATTCTTTAACCAATAAATTAAAGATGGCATGCTGAGTAATACAATCCATCTTAATCCATAAATCACAATACTGTACATGTGAAGACTATCCAGCATCACTGACAGATAAAGGAAGATGGTGTACTATAGAGCTTTATGGTGATTGGATTCACAGTCTGTCTTTAACATGGAACAGCTCTCCACTTTCAACATCTTTTTTCTAACTAATAAAAACAAATGTTTTCAATAGTATTTCCATCCATGTTAGAGGCATTTGAGGGCATATAAGAAGATTACAAGTAGACCTGTATTAGTTCTGTGATCAATAAGTTTGTTCATGATTCATTTTCTCAATATGAACACCTCTATTCATCCTGTTAGTTGTTACCATTATTCATTTATATAATTCTCAGGCATATACCATGCAAATTTATTGCATAGTTTATCTATTGCTTAAATGTTTAAAGCTAAAAATATAAGAAACACTAATAAATGATTACTAGTTAATGAAAATAAAAAGTATTTTGAAAACTTAATCTCAAGACACTCTTCCCTTCAAACTATGTTCATGTAGTCAAAAATTTTATGCACTTAATACATCAACTTACAAGGTGGAAATGGTAAACCTATATTTTCATAACTCTAAGTGTATTTTTATTTTGAATAAACAGAAAGAAGTTTTGGATTTCTATTTTTTTATCTCCCTGACTCAAAGTGCATTGCCATTTCAAATAACCTCTTTCTAAAAATATGCTAGGGTTAAATTTGGTATAACACATAAAAATGTTTCTAGTATTTCAAAAGAACAAACGTAAATCTGAGCCAGAACAATTAGGCAAGAAAAAGAAATAAAAGACACCCAAATTAAAAAAGAAGAGGTAAAATTCTCTCTGTCTTTATGTGACATAATCTTATAAATAGAAAATCCGAAAGACTCCACCAAAAATACTGTTAGAACTAATAAATTCAGTAAAGTTTCAGGGTACAAATCATATGAAAACAATTTGCATTTCTAAGCACAAACAATAAGCTACTCACAGAGGAAATTAAGAAAACAATACCATTTATCATAGCATCAAAAATAACATAAGGGCTTCCCTGGTGGCGCAGTGGTTGAGAGTCCACCTGCTGATGCAGGGGACATGGGCTAGTGCCCCGGTCCGGGAGGATCCCACATGCCGCAGAGCAGCTGGGCCCGTGAGACATGGCCACTGGGCCTGCTTGTCCGGAGCCTGTGCTCCGCAACGGGAGAGGCCACAACAGTGAGAGGCCCACATACCGCAAAAAAAAAAAAAAAAAACAGAAAAACATAATACTTCAGAATAAACATAAGCAAGGAATAAAAGACTTGTATGCTGAAAATTAATACATTGATGAAACAAACTGACAGAAGTAAATGGAAAGACATCTCATGTTCATGTATTGGAAGACAACATTGTTATGACACACATACTGCCCAAAGCAATCTACAGATTTAATGCTATTCCCATAAATATTCTAGTGGAATTTTTTAAGGAAATAGAAAAAAAAAATCTAAAAAGAGCAAAGCTGGAGACATCACGCTTCCTGATTTCAATTTATAATGCAGGTGTGCGGAGCCCATGGCGGCGCGGAATCCGTGAGCCGAGCTGGACTCCCTTATCCTGCAGCTGCTCGGGGACCTGGAGGAACTGGAGGCAAAGCGGGCGGCGCTGAACGCCCGGGTGGAGGAGGGCTGGCTCTCGCTCTCCAAAGCTCGCTATGCCATGGGTGCGAAGTCGGTAGGGCCTCTGCAGTATGCCTCCCGCATGGAGCCCCAGGTCTGCGTCTGCACCAGCGAGGCCCAGGACGAACCCCAGAAGTTCTGGATGGTGAGAGCTGGCACCCAGACTCCAGAGGAGGTGGGACCCTGTGAGGCAGTTCTGCGCAGGTGTAAGGGTCTCACGAGGACCCCGGAGCCAGACCCCTCCCTAGCTACCCAGGACCCTCTGAACTGGTTTGGAATCCTGGTACCTCACAGTCTGCGGCAAGCTCAAGCCAGCTTCTGGGAGGGTCTGCAGCTGGCTGCCGACATGGCCAGCCTTCAGATCTGCATCGACTGGGGTCGAAGCCAGCTCCAGGGGCTGCAGGAGAAACTCAAGCAGCTGGAGCCCGGGGCTCCCTGACCTGCCACCACAGAAGCAAGGCAGTGAGCACAGCTGTTCTTCCATGTGGCAGCATTATCTCAGGCCTTCTTCCTTCACAGATTGCCCCCCACCCCAGCTATTCCTCCCTCCTTAATACTTCTCTGGTCTGCATGTTGCCAACTTTGTTAGGTGGGGACGTTTGAAGGGACAAAGTGAGTAATGTTGAAAACCACTACTCTGAAACCACTTCTAGACTTCTGTTGTCTCAGGACATATTCGTGTGGGGCAGGCACAAACCTGTTAGGTTAGTTCATATCACTGAACAACTGTAACAACCTGATGCATAAATCAGCTGTGGTTTTTCATTAAAGGATGAAATATTGCACAGCTAGTGGCAGGGAAGGACAAGAAGTAGGTGCTTCGGTTTCACTAGATCCTTAAAAGTGATTTTGATGGAGGAAAAAACCATACACAGCTAACAGATCAGGACAGAATGATTCCTCATCGATAAAACACACACAAACCTGAGTAGATGTGGGCAGTGCTTGGCAGGTTTTAAGCCAGAAAGTAAAAAGGATCAGACCTAGATTTTCAAGGGAAATCTTTCAAGAGACCATTCAGGTTTTTAAAAACTTGGCTTTATCTTTCCAAGAGTGAGTCTTTTAATTTGTTGAAGGGCCAGGAACTCTGTGTCAATTCATATTCCTACTGGCTTGTTGATATCTTTAACAGTTTCTAGGAACTAATTGTTATGTTTGGTGGATGTTAGTTTTTTGTTCATAATATGAGATGTAAATTTTTTTCCCAGTTTGTCTTTTAATTTTGCTTATGGTGGTTTAAAAAAAAAACAAACTTTTTATTATAAAATAAAACACATTACATAAAACTGCACAGACCAAATGAATAGCTCAAAGAGCAAGGTGAAAGCTATCATGAGCATCTCTCAGCTCTTGTGTTTTTAAGTCAGTTTTCTTAGTACATTTGAATTTATCAACCAGCTATTTTATGATTTCTTGCTTTGGGATTGTAGTTGATGTGACGGTAAGGGAATTCGCCAGTGTTTTCCTCAAGAACTTTTGTGTTTTCAAGTGAGGTACAGGGTGAGTCCTGCACTCAATTTCCTCTTTTCTACCGCAGATCCACATACAGGGGACCACCCTTATCGCTGATTTGTAATGCCACCTTTTTCTTTCGATTAGTCGCAATGTTGTATACCCGTACCATGTTCCGGCGGTTCCATTCTGTTTCATTGATCTTAATGTCAGACACAGGAACCACACTGTTTTAATTCTTGAGCCTTTAATACATACTTTAAGCGCAAAAAAAAAATTTATAATGCAAAGCTACAGTAACTAAAACAGTATAGTACTGGCACAAAGATGGATATATAGGCCAATGGAACAGAATTGAAGGCCCAGGAATAAACCTATGTATATATGGGTCAACTGATCTTCAACAAGTGTGCCAAGAATACATAGTGGGGAAAGGATAGTCTATTCAACAAATGGTACTGGGAAAACTGGATATCCCCATATAAAAGAATGAAATTGGACCTTTATCAATCCATATGCAAAAAAAACAACTCAAAATGGATTAAAGATGCAAATGTAAGAACCTCACACTGTAAAACTCCAAGAAGAAAACATTGGAGGGAAAACTTTACAACATTGGTCTTGGCAATCCATGAAATCATGGATATGTCACCAAAGGAACAGGCAAGAAAAGTAAAAATAAACAAGTGGGACTGCATCAAACTAAAAAGCTTCTGTGCAGCAAAGGAAACTAACAGAGTGAAAAGAAAACTTACAGAATGGGAGAAAATATTTGCAAACCATATATCTGATAAGGGGTTAATATGAAAAATATATATGGAACTCCTACAATTCAACAGCAAAAAAAACCCCAAAAACCAGAATTTAAAATTGGGCAAAAGATTTGAATAACATTTCTCCAAATAAGACATATAATGACCAAAAGGTATATGAAAAGATACCAAACATTATAATCATGAGGAAAATGCAAATCAAACCCACAATGAGATATCATCTCACACCTGTCAGGATGATTATTATATAAAAAAATAAAAGAAGAAGAAAAATTGGGACAAGTTTGTGGAAAATTGAGTATGCTTTCACAGTTGGTGGAAATGTAAAATGTTGCACACTTTTCCATTTTAGTTATTCTTTTTGAAACTCTTACTATTTTAATGTTGGACTTCTTGAAGTAATAATTTCTATGTTTTATATTTTCTCTCATATTTATTGTTGTAGTTTATTTTTATTTGTTTGTTTTTTTATTTCTTTTCTTTTCTTTTTTTTTTTTCCCCTCCCACACTCCCTATCCCACCCCTCCAGGCGGTCACAAAGCACCGAGCTGATCTCCCTGTACTATGCGGCTGCTTCCCACTAGCTATCTACCTTACGTTTGGTAGTGTATATATGTCCATGCCGCTCTTTCACTTTGTCACAGCTTACCCTTCCCCCTCCCCATATCCTCAAGTCCATGCTCTAGTAGGTCTGTGTCTTTATTCCTGTCTTACCCCTATGTTCTTCATGACATTATTTTTTCTTAAATTCCATATTTATGTGTCAGCATACAGTATTTGTCTTTCTCTTTCTGACTTACTTCACTCTGTATGACAGATTCTAGGTCCATCCACCTCATTACGAATAGCTCAATTTCATTTCTTTTTATGGCTGAGTAATATTCCATTGTATATATGTGCCACATCTTCTTTACCCATTCATCCGATGATGGACACTTAGGTTGTTTCCATCTCCGGGCTATTGTAAATAGGGCTGCTATGAACATTTTGGTACATGACTCTTTTTGAATTATGGTTTTCTCAGGGTATATGCCCAGTAGTGGGATTGCTGGGTCATATGGTAGTTCTATTTGTAGTTTTTTAAGGAACCTCCATACCGTTCTCCATAGTGGCTGTACCAATTCACATTCCCACCAGCAGTGCAAGAGTGTTCCCTTTTTTCCACACCCTCTCCAGCATTTATTGTTTCTAGATTTTTTGATGATGGCCATTCTGACTGGTGTGAGATGATATCTCATTGTAGTTTTGATTTGCATTTCTCTGATGAGTAAAGATGTTGAGCATCCTTTCATGTGTTTGTTGGCAGTCTGTATATCTTCTGTGGAGAAATGTCTATTTAGGTCTTCTGCCCATTTTTGGATTGGGTTGTTTGTTTTTTTGCTATTGAGCTGCATGAGCTGCTTATAAATTTTGGAGATTAATCCTTTTTCAGTTGCTTCATTTGCAAAAATTTTCTCCCATTCTGAGGGTTGTCTTTTGGTCTTGTTTATGGTTTCCTTTGCTGTGCAAAAGCTTTGAAGTTTCATTAGGTCCCATGTGTTTATTTTTGTCTTTATTTCCATTTCTCTAGGAAGTGGGTAAAAAAGGATCTTGCTGTGATTTATGTCATAGAGTGTTCTGCCTATGTTTTCCTCTAAGAGTTTGATAGTGTCTGGCCTTACATTTAGGTCTTTAATCCATTTTGAGCTTATTTTTGTGTATGGTGTTAGGGAATGATCTAATCTCATACTTTTACATGTCCCTATCCAGTTTTCCCAGCACCACTTATTGAAGAGACTGTCCTTTCTCCACTGTACATTCCTGCCTCCTTTATCAAAGATAAGGTGACCATATGTCCGTGGGTTTATCTCTGGGCTTTCTATCCTGTTCCATTGATCTATCTTTCTGTTTTTGTGCCAGTACCATACTGTCTTGATTATTGTAGCTTTGTAGTATAGTCTGAAGTCAGGGAGCCTGATTCCTCCAGCTCCATATTTCGTTCTCAAGATTGCTTTGGCTATTCGGGGTCTTTTGTGTTTCCATACAAATTGTGAAATTTTTTGCTCTAGTTCTGTGAAAAATGCCAGTGGTAGTTTGATAGGGATTGCATTGAATCTGTAGATTGCTTTGGATAGTAGAGTCATTTTCACAATGTTGATTCTTCCAATCCAAGAACATGGTACATCTCTCCATCTATTTGTATCATCTTTAATTTCTTTCATCAGTGTCTTATAGTTTTCTGCATACAGGTCTTTTGTCTCCTTAGGTAGGTTTATTCCTAGATATTTTATTCTTTTTGTTGCAATGGTAAATGGGAGTGTTTCCTTGATTTCACTTTCAGATTTTTCATCATTAGTATATAGGAATGCCAGAGATTTCTGTGCATTAATTTTGTATCCGGCAACTTTACCAAATTCATTGATTAGCTCTAGTAGTTTTCTGGTAGCATCTTTAGGATTCTCTATGTATAGTATCATGTCATCTGCAAACAGTGACAGCTTTACTTCTTCTTTTCCAATTTGGATTCTTTTAGTTCCTTTTCTTCTCTGATTGCTGTGGCTAAAACTTCCAAAACTAGGTTGAATAAGAGTGGTGAGAGTGGGCAACCTTGTCTTGTTCCTGATCTTAGTGGAAATGGTTTCAGTTTTTCAGCATTGAGGACGATGTTGGCTGTGGGTTTGTCATATATGGCCTTTATTATGTTGAGGAAAGTTCCCTCTATGCCTACTTTCTGCAGGGTTTTTATCATAAATGGGTGTTGAATTTTGTCGAAAGCTTTCTCTGCATCTATTGAGATGATCATATGGTTTTTCTCCTTCAATTTGTTAATATGGTGTATCACGTTGATTGATTTGCGTATACTGAAGAATCCTTGCATTCCTGGAATAAACCCCACTTGATCATGGTGTATGATCCTTTTAATGTGCTGTTGGATTCTGTTTGCTAGTATTTTGTTGAGGATTTTTGCATCTATGTTCATCAGTGATATTGGCCTGTAGTTTTCTTTCTTTGTGACATCCTTGTCTTGTTTTGGTATCAAGGTGATGGTGGCCTCGTAGAATGAGTTTGGGAGTGTTCCCCCCTCTGCTATATTTTGGAAGAGTTTGAGAAGGATAGATGTTAGCTCTTCTCTAAATGCTTGATAGAATTCACCTGTGAAGCCATCTGGACCTGGGCTTTTGTTTGTTGGAAGATATTTTATCACAGTTTCAATTTCAGTGCTTGTGATTGGTCTGTTCATATTTTCTATTTCTTCCTGATTCAGTCTTGGCAGGTTGTGCATTTCTAAGAATTTGTCCATTTCTTCCAGGTTGTCCATTTTATTGGCCTAGAGTTGCTTGTAGTAATCTCTCATGATCTTTTGTATTTCTGCAGTGTCAGTTGTTACTTCTCCTTTTTCATTTCTAATTCTATTGATTTGAGTCTTCTCCCTTTTTTTCTTGATGAGTCTGGCTAATGGTTTATCAATTTTGTTTATCTTCTCAAAGAACCAGCTTTTAGTTTTATTGATCTTTGCTATCGTTTCCTTCATTTCTTTTTCATTTATTTCTGATCTGATTTTTATGATTTCTTTCCTTCTGCTAACTTTGGGATGTTTTTGTTCTTCTTTCTCTAATTGCTTTAGGTGCAAGGTTAGGTTGTTTATTCGAGATGTTTCCTGTTTCTTAAGGTGGGATTGTATTGCTATAAACTTCCCTCTTAAAACTGCTTTTGCTGCATCCCATAGGTTTTGGGTCGTTGTGTCTCCATTGTCATTTGTTTCTAGGTATTTTTTAATTTCCTCTTTGATTTCTTCAGTGATCACTTCGTTATTAAGTAGTGTATTGTTTAGCCTCCATGTGTTTGTATTTTTTACAGCTCTTTTCCTGTAATTGATATCTAGTCTCATAGCATTGTGGTCTGAAAAGACACTTGATACAATTTCAATTTTCTTAAATTTACCAAGGCTTGATTTGTGACCCAAGATATGATCTATCCTGGAGAATGTTCCATGAGCACTTGAGAAAAATGTGTATTCTGTTATTTTTGGATGGAATGTCCTATAAATATCAATTAAGTCCATCTTGTTTAATGTATCATTTAAAGCTTGTGTTTCCTTATTTATTTTCATTTTGGATGATCTGTCCATTGGTGAAAGTGGGGTGCTAAAGTCCCCTACTATGACTGTGTTACTGTCGATTTCCCCTTTTATGGCTGTTAGTATTTGCCTTATGTATTGACGTGCTCTTATGTTGGGTTCATAAATATTTACAATTGTTATATCTCCTTCTTGGATCGATCCCTTGATCATTATGTAGTGTCCTTCTTTGTCTCTTCTAGTAGTCTTTATTTTAAAGTCTATTTTGTCTGATATGAGAATTGCTACTCCAGCTTTCTTTTGGTTTCCATTTGCATGGAATATCTTTTTCCATCCCCTTACTTTAAGTCTGTATGTGTCTCTACGTCTGAAGTGGGTCTCTTGTAGACAGCATATATATGGGTCTTGTTTTTGTATCCATTCAGCCAATCTGTGTCTTTTGGTGGGAGCATTTAGTCCATTTACATTTAAGGTAATTATCGATATGTATGTTCCTATTCCCATTTTCTTAATTGTTTTGGGTTCGTTATTGTAGGTGTTTTCCTTCTGTTGTGTTTCTTGCCTAGAGAAGTTCCTTTAGCATTTGTTGTAAAGCTGGTTTGGTGGTGCTGAACTCTCTCAGCTTTTGCTTGTCTGTAAAGGTTTTAATTTCTCCATCGAATCTGAATGAGATCCTTGCTGGGTAGAGTAATCTTGGTTGCAGGTTTCTCTCCTTCATCACTTTAATTATGTCCTGCCACTCCCTTCTGGCTTGTAGAGTTTCTGCTGAGAGATCAGCTGTTATCCTGATGGGGATTCCCTTGTGTGTTATTTGTTGTTTTTGCCTTGCTGCTTTTAATATGATTTCTTTGTGTTTAATTTTTGACAGTTTGATTAATATGTGTCTTGGTGTATTTCTCCTTGGATTTTTTCTGTATGGGACTCTCTGTGCCTCCTGGACTTGATTAACTATTTCCTTTCCCATATTAGGGAAGTTTTCAACTATAATCTCTTCAAATATTTTCTCAGTCCCTTTCTTTTTCTCTTCTTCTTCTGGAACCCCTATAATTCGAATGTTGGTGCGTTTAATGTTGTCCCAGAGGTCTCTGAGACTGTCCTCTGTTCTTTTCATTCTTTTTTCTTTATTTTGCTCTGCAGCAGTTATTTCCACTATTTTATCTTCCACCTCACTTATCCGTTCTTCTGCCTCAGTTATTCTGCTATTGATCCCATCTAGAGTATTTTTTATTTCATTTATTGTGTTTTTAATCGATGCTTGATTCGTCTTTAGTTCTTCTAGGTTCTTGTTAACTGTTTCTTGCATTTTGTCTATTCTATTTCCAAGATTTTGGATCATCTTTACCATCATTATTCTGAATTCTTTTTCAGATAGACTGCCTATTACCTCTTCATTTGTTAGGTCTGGTGGGTTTTTATCTTGCTCCTTCTCCTGCTGTGTGTTTTTCTGTCTTCTCATTTTGCTTATGTTACTGTGTTTGGGGTCTCCTTTTTGCAGGCTGCAGGTTCGTAGTTCCCGTTGTTTTTGGTGTCTGTCCCCAGTGGCTAAGGTTGGTTTAGTGGGTTGTGTAGGCTTCTTGGTGGAGGGGACTACTGCCTGTGTTCTGGTGGATGAGGCTGCATCTTGTCTTTCTGGTGGGCAGGTCCACGTCTGGTGGTGTGTTTTGGGGTGTTTGCGGACTTTTTATGATTTGAGGCAGCCTCTCTGCTAATGGGTGGCGTTGTGTTCCTGTCTTGCTAGTTGTTTGGCATAGGGTGTCCAGCACTGTAGCTTGCTGGTCGTTGAGTGAAGCTGGGTGCTGGTGTTGAGATGGAGATCTCTGGAAGATTTTCGCCATTTGATATTATGTGGAGCTGGGAGGTCTCTTGTGGACCAGTGTCCTGAAGTTGGCTCTCCCACCTCAGAGGCACAGCACTGACTCCTGGCTCCTCAATTTGGGATGATTTGTTGTCTATTCATGTATTCCACAGTGCAGGGTACATCAAGTTGATTGTGGAGCTTTAATCCGCTGCTTCTGAGGCTGCTGGGAGAGGTTTCCCTTTCTCCTATTTGTTTGTTTTAATTGCAACATTCATTTGTTTATTTTCCAGGAAGCTTCTCTAATTCTCTGATATTCTCTTTAGAGCATTCTAGTTTTTTTTTTTTTTTTTTTTTTTTTAGGGAGATTCTCACTTAAAATTCTGAGACTAATTAGAGAACATTTAATTTTTTTTTTTTTTTTTTTTTTTTTTTTTTTTTTTTTTTTTTGCGGTATGCGGGCCTCTCACTGTTGTGGCCTCCCCCGTTGCGGAGCACAGGCTCCGGACGCGCAGGCTCCGGACGCGCAGGCTCAGCGGCCATGGCTCACGGGCCCAGCCGCTCCGCGGCATATGCGATCCTCCCAGACCGGGGCACGAACCCGTATCCCCTGCATCGGCAGGCGGACTCTCAACCACTTGCGCCACCAGGGAGGCCCAACATTTAATATTTTTAAGAATTTTTGTTATTGTTCTCTTTTCTGTTATCTTAATAGTGTCTTCCTAAAATATCTGCTTCCTCCAGGTCATATTTCCCTATTTCTTTATCTTGATCATTCTCTCTTATGTTCCTAATTTCTTCAAATGAGTGGTTATCCTATGTTGTTGATTCATATGTAATAATAAAGCAATAAAATAAATGTGTATACATAATTTTGCCTTGTTTGCTGGTGGACATTACTTACTACTGGAAGTGTGTATGAATCCATCCTCAATTCTGGTAGCTTCCTAAATAAGAGAACACTGAATTTTACTTTGGCCATTAAACAGTTGCTTTGATTTTACTAAAGTGTTAATAATTTTAAATGGAGAAGCATCTCTCTTTGGTTTTAGTTTCCATTTGTTCCACATTTTTTTTGTCTGAGGGGCAGTCTGCAAGCAGACGTGGGGGTCAACAATTCCTCAGACAGATTTTTCCAAAGACAATGTATTTTTCTTCAGTCTCATGCATCATTTCCACTCCTCATATCTGAGAGCTCTGACACTTGAAAGCCTCCTGGGTTCTTTAGGACACATTAACTACCCGCCCTCTCAGGCTTATAAGTGAGAGGGTAGTGCAGAATTTTTATGCCCTCTCAGAGAAGATCATCCTTGATGTGTTCACCAACTCAGAAACTCCCTGAACCCTAACATTTAGAGTTTTTATGGAGGTTTCATTATATAGGCATGATTAACTAAATCATTGTCCATCAGTTACTAACCTCAATATTAGTCCTTCTTCCCTCTCCCTGAGGAGAGGACTGAAAGTTCCAACCTGCTAATCATGGCTTGCTTGGTCTTTCTGGTGACCAGCCTCCACCCTGAAGCTATCTAGAGGTCCAGTCACCAGTCATCTCATTAGCACACCAAAAAAAGAAAAGACAAAACTCATTCAGAAAATTCCAGGGCCTTTAGGAGCTCTGTGCCAGGGACAAGGGGGAAAGATCAAATATTTATTTTTTATAATACCAAAACATATATACACCCTTGAAGCAAAACTCAGATCAAGATATAAAATATTTGGGGGGGGGGCTTCCCTGCTGGCGCCATGGTCGAGCGTCCGCCTGCAGATGCAGGGGACACGGGTTCATGTCCCGGTCCAGGAAGACCCCACATGCTGTGGAGTGGCTAGGGCCGTGAGCCATGGCCGTTGAGCCTGCGCTCCACAACGGGGGAGGCCACAACAGTGAGAGGCCCGCGTACAGTAAAAAATATATATATATTTTTGGGGGGGGGACGGATTTGATTTCCTGATGTGCTGATAACTCTTTCAAACCTGCTTCTCTCCCAGCTCCAACATCAACAATCCCAGTGGACCTATCAAGGATTCCCCTGACAATGCAAGACTGAGATTCTAGTGACAATTCAAAGACAAATTTGTGAGATGTTTGATCTATAAAACATCCTATAATATACATCCAATCTCCAAAAGATCTTTAGTTGTCTATATTTATCAGACCAAAGAGAATAACAAGAGAGATGTCTAAACCTGAGTTTACCCACTGTTAAGAAACAATCATTCTACATAAATATAAGAACAGTGCAAAAGAACACTTGTCAACCAAAGATTTCAACCTTATCTCTTCAAGGCAAGTTGTTAAAGAGATATTTTTAAGCTTTCTTAAAGTTTTCCAGAATATTTTCTAAATATACCAAGATTTCCAAATATGTCAGATTCCCCAACCACTCTCCACTGGTCTCTTGAAGAAACTGAGGCTCTGATAATAATCTGTAAGGCATCCTTTCTGTCTCAGGTCAGACCATGAAAAAATTAACAGAAACCTCAATTAAGTAGAGTTGAGACACCAGAAAGAGGAATCTCTCATGCCCTATGAAGACAGCAGAACCCAACAGGAGGAAGAAAGACTCCCTCTTCTTGCCTGGCAAGAGCTCAGCCAAGGAGAGATAGTCACAAGTCAACCAATGAAAAGCCTTGAACTCTTTATTTACTCTAGTCCTCCTAATTCCTTTATTCCCTCTTTAAAAGAGTTCTTCTCTCCATTTTTGCTGAGGAGTTGCACATGGCTTGCCATGGTTGCAGACCCTGAACTGCAATTATTTATTTATCCCAAATAAACCCATTTTTGCTGGAGAAATAACTGTCAGCCTCTCTGTTTTAGGTCGACAACCTAGAGAGGAAAATATTATTTTTAGTCAGCCTTATCTGATAATACTCCCTCCACAGACCCCATTGTGACTTTTAACATATTTGAGGATCCTAGAATTTGGGACAAACTGTTTCTATCAATCATGCTCCCTTTTGTTCTCTATTACTATAGTACTTAATTCTTCATTCTTCCCCTGATTCATTTCTCCACCTTTTGTTCTTGGCCTTCTCTGTGACTCGAGATGAGGAGGAGATAAACTTAAAGACTACTTCTCCCCAGTTTCACTGCCCTTGGACTTCTAGTTGGGTTCAGCTAATGAAAGTTTTGGCAGAGGATAAGAGAACAGGTGAAAAAAGTCATGAGGGTTCCCTTAAATTGCTTGAGCATCCATAGGCTCTAGTATTCCTTGTATTGTCATTTTAGTCTTAGTCCTAGTAATTGGTTTCCACTGTTGCTATTTCCTTGGTGTCTCAACATCTTTTATTAGTTCCCTTAGCCCTTCCCAAATCTCTTTAAATAAAGCTAAATGTAACTTCTGTTTCCTGTGAGGAAACTGATGAATAGTTTAACATACATTCAATTTTTTTCAAATTTCTTATACATCAACATAAGAAGAAATATTAATGAACCCTAAGACCCAGATAAAATGTCATTGATTAAGAGTTCCTTAACATGTCCCCTTATACCACTGGTTCTACAGAATTATACCCAAAGGTTCATGGGTCCTGTAATTCAATCTGCTTCTCATTCTCAATATCCACATCCCACTCATAAAGAGGAAAAACTTTTCTCTTTCCTTGTCCCTTTTAACTTGTCTCTGCTTAGTGTGCTGTGTCCTCTCCTTTATGGCCCTAATTACTGAGGGAAGTCTGTGGGTGACTTCCTGGGCTTCCTGGTTTCCATCTCATGGGAAGCATAAACATAGAGAAAACTGCTTTCAATTAGTGAAACTATGCTGGACAGGATCTCTTATATCCAACACATTCTTGCAACAAAACCAACTACCTTTCTGGTCCTGACAACTGCCTTTGAAAATGTCTTCTCTGTGTTCAATTTACTGTTTGAATTTTTCCTCCCTCTCACAGGTTGTACATGCTTGGATAAGATTCCAGTCCTTGGTATGTTAACAACCAGCGCAGGTTGACTTCGTGTCCAATTAATGCATTAAAGCTTGGGATGGTGCATTTGATTCACAAGTTGACCAAGTCATATCAATTGCATCGTTGCTTATTATAAGGGCAAAGAGTTACCTAATTATTTTTCTGTAAGCTCAGTGTATTACATTGTGAATTATATTATTTTGTTAACCTAAGGAAGAGTGCATAAACTGTTGTGTTCTTAAGCAGTTTTATTTCAGAATTCTTCCATGATAAGTAAGAGAGATCAAAGATTCTGTCACTGTAGAAAATAAACACAAAGTGACTGCTTGCAGGATGTCATGCACCTAAGCTTTCACATTTTTTAGATAATGATTTATTTAACACATTGGAGGCTGAGGTTGCTTGGGACTGTGATGGACACAAAGGGATAGTGGGATTGGAATTGTGGCTGTGCTAATCTGCATAGAAGCTAAATATAACTGACATTTTTGCTGTATATTATTACCAGAGTTTATTTGAATGATAAATATAAATGGGTGAATATATGTTTTCAGTATAACCCTTAGGCATCTTCCTCTCTCCATTAAAATTCAATTAGATGATTAGTAATGTAACTAAGAACTCACGATGACATTTTCTTTCCTATTGCACTTATATTCTAAAACAAATTCTCGTTGCATTAAAAAATTGTGTGTTTTATAACTGAAACAGACATGCCTTCAATATCCAAAAATGATAAGCCAGACCCAATATGAGGGGAAAAATACAGAGAGAGCTACAGTGTAATGTGTAGTTAACAAATGAGTAAAACATCCATCAACACGGGTTTTAGATTTCTGTGTCAAAACTCTTTGGAATGTATATCCATACAAACTGAATCTGAATTTCCAGTCCAAATGAAGTAGTTCACCAAGACTCTAGCACAGGCACCTGTGACCCAGATAAGTCAAAGACAGTGTCTGACCAACACTGGACCTAATTTCAATGATTCCATGAGTCAATATTTTATCATTTCCAGTCTTCTTTTGGCTATTTTTTCCAAAGAAATCTGAAAGAGAGCTGCCTATGTTTATGAGATGGGTATGGATTAGCTCTTGCTAATTAATATGGTATGCAACAGTATTCTATGCACAGGGAAGAGAGTAACATTAGAACTTTTCATGAGGCCAAGAATGTTGCCTCAGAAACTGTACTCATAATTAACGAATCTCAACAGATAGAATACACTTGTGTTTAAATAACATTTCATTTTCTCTAAGAAATCAATGTCTTATAAGGTTGGCATATTTTAAGAACATAAAGTACATTATATATTTTGGAAAAATGTATCACCACACATTCATGCTAAAACAAACTCTAATAATTTTTCATCCACTCATTATTTCTCATTAGTTGTTTTCTCTTTTGGAGCACTATTTCATTTTTCTCCACATGATTGTTCTACAGATTGCCTCAGAACAAGAGAACCTTGAAGTAGTAAAGGACGTAGTGAAATTTAAGCTCTATCCTAAAATAGTTAGCCAACCATGCCATGGAGGTGGTTTTGGAATTCTTTCTCAAAGTTGTGTTTTAGAACTCCTTTGGGAACCCTTCGAGCAACTTGACACTAAACTAGCTTTTATTTATTAATTTTCCAAGATCTTGTGGATCATGGTTTAATATAATACTTTCTATGGTTAGAAGAGGCCGCAGAACCAGAATTCTAGGTCTGTTGTTTCACATCCTAGTGATCTCTAAATATGTGTAGAACTTATCCTATGAATTTTTCTAGCTGTAAGCCTAGGTTTAAGAATGCTGGCTAACATCTGCTAAGCACTCACTACACTATGTGTCAGGCTCTGTTATAATTGATTATTTAACCCTCACAACAACTCTAGGAGATTACTACTATTATCACATAAATTTTATAAGTAAGGAAACTGAAGGTGTAGAAAGATTCTTAGCTTGTAAATGTATAGCCAGACTCACGATCAGGTAATCTTGTCCAGGATTATAAACCACTACCCTCTCTAATTACATAAGTTTCTGGACAAATAAAAATGTTATTATATCTAAGATTTTCTGGGGTATTCAAATAAAAGTAATACATATAAAAATATAAGTTTTAGTATTTATTTGTTATTTCTGACATAGCATGAGTCATTTCTTTCAGCCACTTTTTCAGAGTACATAATTCCAGATGGAAAAGTATGCATTATACTGTACCAACACATTCAGAAATACAGCAAGTAGAATTATTTAAACACATTGTATTCAGAAGAGACTAAACCATTTATGGGCCAAGAATTTCCCTTCATACAGTTTGGTTGATACCAGCTTTTCCAAGCTGTCTTGTCCATTGAAAAAGTATCTGTGAATAGTGCATAGTGAATAGAAAATATTTTTGCAGATGTTCAGTGGTATTCATAAGTTCCTGCAAACACCTGCAGACACCCACAAATTTTCCCCTGAGTCTTGGTTAATTTTCACTTCATAGATCTGTGAAATATTTTAAAATAAAAGAAGCATGTCAGGAAATCTTTGGTTGTCTGGTTCCTTTCTTCTTGGCTCCTAGTATTTTATCTCTTACCCTGTTTTGCTGTACTTTTTGTGCAAAAAATATGTATATATTCAATTTATTCAACATTTTCTTATGAAAAAATTTCCAACACATAAGAAAGTCAAAAGAACTTTAGAGGAAACATCCTTAAATTCTTCATCATGTTCTGCCATTAACATTTTATTATATTTGTTTCATCACACTTTCTTTATCTGTCTGTCCATCTATTCATCAATCTTTTTTTTTTGATACAAAGTAAACTACAGATATATGTAGCTTGTCTCTAAATATTTCAGTATGCATATTAATTATAATTCAATATTATTTATAAAGTTTTTCATTTTATGTAAAATTTACATCCAATAAATGCAGAAATCTGAATTGTATACTTGCTTAAGTTTTGACAACACATACATTTGCACATTCTGAAATTCTATCAAGAAAGAGATCTTTACCTTCACCCTACATTCAATATCTTTTAAATAATTTTAACCTATATTATTTTCTGTCTGCCTTGTAGGGCCTATAACTAATAACTCTTAGATAATCTATGATCCTCTTTTGTCAACTTTAGAATACTGTGCCTAACCAAATTGAGAATTATCTTAAGAATTCTATTGCTTCTCATACAGAAAGTTATTCAAAGAAATATGAAGACTAAGTTTTTTTGTTTGGGGGCATGGGGCAGTTTCCAACTTACAGAAAAGAAGAGAGTATCCAAATGCTGCTCAGTGGTCTCACCAATCAGAGGAAAAAGAGACATCAGAGGTGTGGAGAACAAAGTGACTAGGATTTGCGTGGCAAGAAAGCAGGGAGTTACAGAGATAGTGAGAGCCCCAGGAATCTGCAGAGAGGTCCAACAAATCACTTGGTGGAGTACTAATCTGCACATACATGAGAGAAAAATTCCCAAGACTGTGAAAAGAACCAGTGAAAAATAATAAGCTGAATAATTCTAGGAGTTCACTAGGGTAGAGAATACCTTCTTTTCCCACCAGTCAGAATAGAAAGAATTTCCAATACATCAGGCATGAAGTAGGAGTCTCAGAAGGGTATCACCTTACTAGCTCAGCTAAATCAGCCTGAGACTAAAGGCTGCTCTAGACTCATCTTAACAAAGCTTAAAGACAAGTCATGAAAAGGGTCAAACTGATCTCAAGTAATTTAAACTCTATTCCAGAAAAGAAAAATCTAAAATTATTTAAATAAATAAACAAAATCCAGCACCTAACATCTTAAATTTATAATGTTTGGCATGCAATTAAAAATCACCATTCATGCACAGAAACATAACCAAGAGGAAAAAACTCAACCAATCAAAACGAAAACAGAAATGACAAAGATGGTGGAAATAGGAGAAAAAGACATTAGAACAGCTATTATAAATATGTTCCATATGATCAAGAAGGTTGAAGAAATTCTGGATATGATGATAAAAGAAATGAAATACATAAATAGAGCCCAAATAAAATTTATGGAGATGAAAAAAAATACTGGATGCGATTAAGAGCAGATAAGACAATGCAAAAGAAAAAAAAAAAAGATCAGTGAACTTAAAGACATTGCAATGGGACTATTCAAAATAATGCCCAGTAAGGATAAAAAGGTTGAATAGAAAATGAACAGTATATCAGAGACCTCTGGGCTAGTATTATGTGTAATATAAATAATACCTGTAACTGAAATTCTAGAACCATGGAAGAGCTCAAGTTTAGTTTGGGGTCTTTTTGTTGTTGTTGTTAGAAAATATTTAATCCTCATTGACTAGTGACCTCAGATAAAGCCACTTCATGGCTCTGAGTATCAGTTTCCCTATTTGAGTTGAGACTGTCATTAATGATCTCATTTAGTCTTCACAAATGACTCTGCCTAAGGTGAAATAAACATTCAATGAGGGAGACAAGATGGCAGAGCAGAAAGACCTTGAGCTCACCTCCCCTCATGAGCACACCAAAATCACAACAAACTGCTGCATAACCACTGATTAAAAAAAGACTGGAACCTACCAAAAAAGATATGCTACATCCAAATACATAAAGAAGAAACCAATGAGATAGTAGGAGGGGTGTACACGGGATATAATCAAATCCTATAACCCTCAGGTGGATGACCCATAAAATGAAGAATAATTATGTTGCAGAAGTTTTCCCACAAGAGTGAGAGCTCTGAGCCCCATGTCAGGCACCCTAACCTAGGGGTCCAGCATTGGGAGTAGGAACCCCCAGAGCATGTGGCTTTGAAGACCAGTGGGGTTTGATTTCAGGAGCCCCACAGGACTGGGGGAAACAGAGACTCCACCGTTGGAGGATGCACACAAGTTCTCATGTGCACTGGGACCCATAGAAAAATCAGTGACTTCATAGGAGCCTGGTCCAGACATGCCTGCTGGTCTTGGAGGGTCTCCTGGGTAGGTGAGGGGTGGCTGTGACTCATGCTGGGGATTTGGACACTAGTGGTGGAGATAACAGGGAGTGTTCATTACTTGAACTCTTGATGGAGGCATACATCTTGCTTGGGTCACTAGCACCAAGACCTGGCCCCACCTAACAACCTGTAGGCTTCAGTGCTGGGATGCCTCAGGCCAAACAACTAACAGGGTAGGAACACAACCCCACCCATCAGCACAGAGTCTGCTTGAAGACTTCCTGAGCCTACAGTCAATTCTAGGTATGCCCCATAACACGACACTGCCCCCCAGAGGGCCAAGACCCAGCTCCACCCACCAGCGGGCAATCACCAGCCCCTACCACCAGGAAGCCTGTACAAGCCTCTAAACCAGCCTCACCCACCAGGGGGCAGACACCAGAAACAAGAAAACTACAGTCCCATAGCCTTCAGAACTGAGTCCACAAACACAGGTCAGAACATACCCTGGGACCAGCTGGTCCCTGGCCCTTGGGTGACGAGAGGGGAGTATAGTGCTGGGATACATAGGACATCCCCTACAGAGGGCCACTTCTCCATTGTTGAGAAATGTAACTAATCTAATATGTACATAAAAATACAAATAGAAATTTAAACAAAATGAGACAGCAAAGGAATATGTTCCAAATAAAAAACAAGATAAAATCCCAGAATAATAACAGTGAAGTTGAGATAGAAAATTGACCCGAGAAAGAGTTCAGAGTAATGATCATAAAGATGATCCAAGAACTCACGAAAAGAATGGATGCACCAACATTCATATTACAGGGGTCTCAGACAGAGAAGAGAGAGAAAAAGGGCCTGAGAAAATATTTGAAGAGCTAATAGCTGAAAACTTCCCTAACATGGAAAAGAAAACAGTCACCCAAGTCCAGGAAGCACAGAGAGCCCCATACAGGAGTAACCAAAGGAGGAACACACTGAGACACATGGTAATCAAATTGACAAAAGTTAAAGACAAAGAAAACATTAAAAGCAACAAGGGAAAAGCAACAAATAACATACAAGGGAATCCCCATGAGATGAGGGGACGATCAGCTGATTCTTCAGCAGAAACTCTGCAGGGCAGAAGGAAGTGGCACTATATATTTAAAGTGTTGAAAGGGAAAAACCTATAACCCAGAAAGACTCTCATTCACATTTGATGGGGAAATCAAAAGCTTTACAGACAAGCAAAAGGTAAAAGATTCATCACCACAAAACTTTACAAAAACGCTTTACAACAAATGCTAAAGGAACTTACCCAGGCACAAAAGAAAAGGCTACAACTATAAACAAGAAAATTATGAAATGGGAAAGCTCACCAATAATGGCAAACAAACAGTAAAGATAGGAAATCATCCACACACAAATATGATATCAAAC
This sequence comes from Mesoplodon densirostris, assembly GCF_025265405.1. Taxonomy (NCBI): domain Eukaryota; kingdom Metazoa; phylum Chordata; class Mammalia; order Artiodactyla; family Ziphiidae; genus Mesoplodon; species Mesoplodon densirostris. The sequence goes on from NC_082661.1 coordinate 91,918,832, forward strand.
CCAGTAACTGTGACAGGAGGAGAGTACAAATACAGAATATCTAAAATGCATTTGAAATTAAGATATCAGCAACTTAAAACAATCATGTATATACAGACCACTATACCAAAATCTCATGGTAACCACAAAGCAAAAATCTATATTATAGGTACACACACACACACACACACAAAGGAATCCAAACACAACACTAAAGATAGTCACCAAATCAGAAGAGAAGAGAACATAAGAGGAAAGGAATACAAAGACCTACAAAAGCAAATCCAAAATTATTAACAAGGTGACAGTAAGGCCATACATACCGGTACTTACCTCAAATGTAAATGGATTAAATGTTACAACCAAAAGACATAAACTGGCTGAATGGATACAAAAATAAGACCCATATATATGCTGTCTACAAGAGATCCACTTCAGATTTAGAGACACATACAGACTGAAAGTGAGGGGATAGAAAATGGTATTCCATGCAGATAGAAATCAGAAGAAAGCTGGAGTATTAATACTCATATCGGACAAAATAGACTTTAAAATAAAGACTACTACAAGAGGCAAAGGAGGACACTACATAATTATCAAAGGGTCAAATCAAGAAGAATGTAAAACAATTATAAATACATATGTGCCCAACATAGGAACACCTCAATATATAAGGCAAATATTAACAGACATAAAAGGAGAAATCAATAGTAATACAATAATCATAGGGGACTTTAACACCCTGATTACATCCATGGAAAGATCACCCAGACAGAAAATCAATAAGGAAACTCAGGCCTTTATATAACACATTAGGCCTAATGGCCTTAACTGATACTCATAGAGCATTCCATCTGAAAGCAGTAGAATACACATTCTTGTCAAGTTCACATGGAACAGTCTCCAGGATAGAACACATGCTAGGCTACAAAAGAGCCTAAATTTTAAAAAATTGAAATCATATCAAGTATCTTTTCCAACCACAACACTATGAGACTAGAAATCAACTACAAGAAAAAAACTGCAAAAAACACAAACATGTGGAGGCTGAACAACATGCTACTAAAACAACCAACCGATCACTGAATAAGTCAAAGAGGAAGTCAAATGAAAATATGACAATCCAAAACCTATGGGATGCAGCAAAAGCAGTTCTAAGAGGGAAGTTTATAGCAATAAAATCTTACCTCAGGAAACAAGAAAAATTTCAAATAAACAGTCTAACTCTACACCTAAAGCAACTAGAGAAAGAAAGAAAAGGGAAAAGGCCTAAATCAATAAAATTAGAAATGAAAAAGAAGTTACAACTGACATCACAGAAATACAAAGGACCATAAGAGAATACTATAAGCAACTGTATGCCAATAAAATGGACAATCTAGAAGAAATGGACAAATTCTTAGGAAGGTAAAATCTCCCAAGACTGAACCAGGAAGAAATAGAAAATATGAACAAACCAATCACAAGTACTGAAATTGAAACTGTGATTTAAAAACTCCCAACAAACAAAAGTCTAGGACCAGATAGCTTCACAGGCAAATTCTACCAAACATTTAGAGAAGAGTTAATACCTATCCTTCTGAAACTATTCCAAAATTACAGAGGAAGGAACACTTCCAAACTCATTCTGTGCCACCATCACCCTGATACCAATCCAAAGATATCATAAGAAAAAGAAAATTACAGGACAATATCACTGATGAACCTAGATGCAAAAATTCTTAACAAAATACTAGCAAAGTAAATCCAACAACACATTAAAAGGATCATACACCATGATCGAGTGGGATTTATTCCAGGGAGGCAAGGATTTTTCAATATCCACAATTCAATGGGTGATTGATATTCACATTAACAAATTGAATGAAAACTATATGATTATCTCAGTAGATGCAGAGAAAGCTTTTGATAAAATCAACACTGATTTATGATAAAATCTCTTCAGAATGTAAACATAGAGGGAACACACCTCAACATAATAAAGGCCATATATGACAAACCCATGGCTAACATCATACTCAACAGTGAAAAGCTGAAAACATTTCCTCTAAGATCAGGAACAAGACAAGAATGCTCACTCTCACTACTTTTATTCAACACAGATTTGGAAGTCCTACCCCCAACAATCAGAGAAGAAAAAGAAACAAAGGAATCCGAATTGGAAAAGAAGAAAAATTGTCACTGTTTGCAGATGACATGATAATATACATAAAAAATCCTAAAGACGCAACCAGAAAACTACTAGAGTTCATCAATGAGTCTGGAAAAGTTGCAGGATACAAAATTAATACACAGAAATCTGTTGCATTTCTATACACTAACAACAAAAGATCAGAAAGAGAAATTAAGGAAACAATCCCATTTACCATCACATCAGAAATAAAATACCTAGAAATAAACCTACTTAAGGAGGCAAAAGACCTGTACTCTGAAAACTAGAAGACAATGAAGAAAGAAATCAAAGAAGACACAAACAGATAGAAAGATATACCATGTTCTTGGATTGGAAGAATCAATACTGTCAAAATGACTATACTACCCAAGGGAATCTACAGATTGAATGCAATCCCAATCAAGTTACTAATGGCATTTTTCACAGAATTAGAACAAAACATCAAAAAATTTGTATGGAGACACAAAAGAACCTGAATAACCAAAGCAATCTTGAGGGAAAAAAAATGGAGCTGGAGGAATCAGGCTCCCTGACTTAAGACTATACTACAAAGTTACAATAATCAAAACAGTATGGTATGGGCACAAAAACAAAAATATAAATCAATGGAACAGGATAGAAAGCCTAGAAATAAACTCATGCATGTATGGTCAAATAATCTATGACAAAAGAGCCAAGAATATACAATGGAGAAAAGACAGTCTCTTCAATAAGTGGTGCTGGGAAAACTGGACAGCTACATGTAAAAGAATGAAATTAGAACATTCTCTAATACCATACACAAAAATAAACTCAAAAGGGATCAAAGATCTCAATGTAAGGTTGGACACTATAAAACTTAGAGGAAAATATAGGCAGAACACACTCTGAAATAAATCACAGCAATATCTTTTTTGATCCACCTCCTAGAGTAATGGAAATAAAAACAAAAGTAAACAAATGGGACCTAATTAACCTTAAAATTTTTGCACAGAAAAGGAAACCATAAACAAATGAAAAGACAACCTACACAGTGGGAAAAAATATTTGCAAATAATGCAACCAACAAGGGATAAATTTCTAAAATATACAAACAACTCACTTACATGTATAATCTGAAAAAGCTGAACTTGTAGAAACAGAGAGTAAAATGGTGCTTGCCAGGGGCAGTGGGGTGGTAGAATTAGGAGATAATGTTGGTCAAAGGACACACACTTGCAGTTATAAGAGGAGTAAGTTCTGGAGCTGTAATGTACAACTTTGTGATTATAGTCAACAGTACTGTATTATACACTTCAAGGTGCTAAGAGACTAGATTTTAAATGTTCTCACCACCAGAAATAAATGTTAATTATGTGGGGTAATGGAGGTGTTAGCTAATATTACAGTGGTAATCATATTGTAATATATGAATATATCAAATCAACATGTTGTACACCTTAGACTTACACAACTTTATGTCAATTGGATTTCAATATTTTAAAAACTTCCATTATCTAAACAAAATTATAAATAATAAAATTCAAAAATTCAATGGGTTAGGAACACTATAAATATTTAATAAACCTTAGTTTTTTCAGAGTCACTAGTGTTTCCATCATTAACTTATTTTCATTTTAACAGTATCAGTTAAGCTCAAATGCATTACAGTATTATACTTTGAGATGGGAAATCCTTGCTCGTATAGACACCAAAGTCCCATAATTTCTATACATTATAATATGTTACATTTTTTTTCAAATTGTAGAAAGAAAAATTCTATGATTTACTTTCCCAGTACCTAGAAGGGGACTATATATAGCAATGTATCATTTATATTGATTTTGCCTTTAAAAAACAAGATCCTTGAATTTTAAATTATAAATATCTATTGTCACGCTTTTTTACTGTATCTTCATATTCAAGTTATGAAAAAGAATTGCCCTGACACTTTAAACTCATTTTTCCACTTAATAAGGTAATTGAATAAGATACTTTGAGGACATGTATAAATGATAAAAGCAAGTTTTATTGGGGAAATGTTAAAATAATGAGAAATCGTTCTGTATTTTAAACAAAATCTTATTGCTCCTAGAATAGGAAATGAATTGTCTGTAGAAAATGTAGACTACTTGAAAATTAACAACAAAGTTAAATATTTATTATTTTAATTTGAAATAATTTCAAAAATTCTTTAAATAGCACCAAAAATTTTCCCGAAAGTTGTGACAAATATTGCAAGTTATCAACCTGTACAAGACATAAAAATAGTAGTTAAACCATTAATATTAAATTTTTGACTATCACATACCAACCTTATCCAAAAACTAGTTCTTTTTTCATATTTAGTTCATTATGTTTAGCATATTAAATTTTAATAATAAAAGTAGGGCACAAATAACCTTCTTGTGACTCTAAATGGTTCCTCAACTTCAGCTATGATAGACTCTAACTACAATGCCACATACTAGGATTAAAATCTTTTTTGCAAGATTTATTGGATAATAGAAGTGAATTATGGTGTTCTGTTCAGTCTCACTTATCTGTGCTTCCCTTGGTCATGAATAATGGTTATCAGTCATTGCAAGCATCATGCTCCAAGTACTACTTCTGGTGTGCTTGGCTTTAAAGCAGAACAACCCCACTACATAACTGTACCATGATGAATGAGGAAAGTTCTTTTAGTGCTTGCTTTTCTCACACCTTCTCTAACCCTATCTCACATGTAATAATTTCATACAAGTGACCTTAACCCAAGAGTTGTACTATTTTCCAGGACGACTATAATTTTATAATTGTCAAAATTGATTTTAGAAATCAAAAGAAAAACTGGAAAACAAATTACAACAAAAAATTGAAGTGGTTTTAATTTTAAAATATTTATTCTAAGATTTTGCTGTTGTTGTTATAAAAAAAAAAAAAAGACAGGTTTTCACATAAATGCAATTTTTCTACCAAGCAAATTGCAAAGGAGACATCTCTGTGTGGGACTGCCATCTAGTGGGAAATCCAGTGGGGCTATCTAATGATAGTAGTGAACTTGGTTTGGTATTGATGAGCCAAGCCAGTTTGTTCCACAAGTATTTACTGAGCACCTGCTACAGTAAGGCACTTTCTTATAAAGTTGTGGGGGATTTTTTTAATGATTAAAATGTAAAATTTTAGACCCTGAGTTTCTGTTCTGTCTAGAATTTTAAAGCCACAACGTGCCACAGTCCCATTTAACCTCAATGACTTGATTGTATTTTAAAGGTCCTAGTTGCTTTCTCGATCCTATCTCCTCCTCCTATCACCCAGTCTGTTATGAATTTAAAGGAGTTTATGAAAGAATATATGATGAGTTGTTTTGAATCAAGCCAGAGCTTTGGAGAATCTATTTGTAATGAAAACGCTATAAATACTGTAATTTCTACTAGTACCTTTTGTTAACGGCTAGCAAATTTCCTCAAGAAAAGTTAGTTTTCCGTAAGCAACAAAATCCTATATGACATTTATTGTGTAGGCTCAAGATTCATTTTATCTATTGAGTTTAAATGATGTTTTAAAGAAACTTCAAATTAGACCACTCTGTATGAAAATGTATAAACTTTGTAAGTTTAGTAAAAGCTAAAAGGTAAAATAGGTGTATAAATGATAATAAATGATAATAATGTTGAATAAATGATAATAAATGATAATGATAAATGATTATCATAATGATAATATCATATCATAAATGATATCATTATCATAATATCATCATAAATGATAATAATGTTGAAGGACCATTAAAAAGCTTCTGTTTAAGCTAATATTTTAGAGAAAATAGTATCACCAGTGGTTTTTATAATAGTTTGCTAAAATTAAAAAACTAAAATTTTAAAGAGGCATAAACATTTACTTTAAAATTAACCTAATTATGAAAAGAGTATGACATACCTTTGTTCACCTTAATTTTATTTGTTGAAGAATTTTTGGACTGGTAATTTCAAATAAACCCCAAAAACTCTTTAAGACTAAAACAAGAACATTTAGAGGACTCAGAATGAATACTTAAAATTCTTACAATTATTCATGGGATTATAATGATATATTTCTGAAGTCATTAGAAAAACAATTTCTAATATCTTTCAAAACCACAGTTAACTAAAAATAATGGTTGCAATTTGAATAGTGCTTTGCAGTGCATAAAAGGTTTGATTCTACAGACATTTTATTCATACATCTGTGAGCAGATAACTTGTCTCCAATTTGACACATGAGGTGCTTACATTTCACAAAGTTGGCAGACAGGTAATTCTCTCTAGTCAATCACACGCTTTTATTTTGAAAACTGTTGTGAGATTTTCTGTTACTAGAAGACGTGATTAATCCTCTTTTTTTTTTTACTGTAGTCAAAGAACTTAAGAATCAGAGGAAAAATCCAAATTTAAGTGTATTTTTCTACTATAGAAAACCATACTTTACTGTCCTAAGTTGTACATAATGTACAGAAGAGGAAAGTTAGCTTTGGGGATGATTTACTTCTTATTGCAAATCCCTCTTTCTTCTTTCTTTATTTAGTCCGTTGTGTGTGCTAAAAGATTTTTATAAATACATTTCACCTGAATTTCCTAACATACTTTTGTCATTCCAAACTTACTAAGTCTCTCCTTTGAAAGACTTTGTTTGCAATTCAAGTGCATGCACAGTTAAATCCAGCACATCAAATAGGATCAGTTTTCTAACATACACCTACATTTGTTTTGTTTGTTTTAGGGTTTCGGGCTTTTTTGTTTCTTGGGTTTTTGTTCTTTTTTTTTTTTTTTTCCCAGTTTTCTGCATGTTCCAGCATGAATTTTACGTGGTACATGATCGTGCATGGTTTTTCTAGTATACTAGAAGTTAGTGTTTCCACATCACTACCACTATCACTAGAAACACTACAAGTTTTATGAAAACATTGTAAAAGACTTCAGTTGATGTTAAAGTTCTTTCAGATATGAATACAGTGATAATAATGTAGTGTTTTCTTTGTCATTTAAAACATCCTGGCACTGTTTAATCGAGTTAAAAAAGTTTGGTGTCTGGAGATGTTCTCACTGTCTGTGTAGTTTTTTTAAGTCATTTTTAGCTCTGCTAGTCACAGGTCCCTCATTTACGAATAGAAGATAAAACATTGGATTTATGTGAGATAAAACTGAAAAAGTGTTTTAATGCATATAATAAAGCATAAAATACTATACAAAATTCACCCTTACAAGATAAGTTTATATAAGACATTGCATATTGTTCAGAAAGCTTTACTATTTGTGCACACAATTAATTTGATCAGCTTATGTTACCCTTCAAGGTAAATTATTTAAACACAAATAACAAACACTGTATAATTTGTGAAAATATTTATGACACTTGCATTGTGATTTCGGGAAGAAATGGAGTTTCAAGCATATGTGTATATAGCCTTTACTTTGGTTCTTTTGAATTATTCTTAAAATATAATGATTTCTTAATAATCAAGCATTCCTTTCTTCTTGCTTAAAAATAATAGTCTACTTTGAAAGTAAAGAGTTATATAGCAGACTCTTCATTTAAACCTTACATAAGGAAATAAAATCTCTATGTCCACACATTTTGAGTTTCTACCTTCATGCATTTATTGTGTGTTACATTTCCCAACTTTATCATATTTAATGTTTTATGACCTGTTCTCCAGATTCAGGTAGTAAAAGGTTAGAAGTTACATTTAAATAGACAGAAGGGCTGAAGAAATATATATTTTAATTAGAAATAGCTTGGAATAGAAATCTTTGCCCAGTTTCAATATAGGTTGCACCAAAAGCTAATGAGCAAGTAGGAGATGTGATCTGTTCTCCAATGAAGCCTGGTATGGTGTGCATGTGCTGTTGCATATTGACCTAAAAATGTGGAATTCAGATAAATTCAGCGGTTTTCCATTTACATAAAGGAAAAACAGTGAAAGCAAAATATAACTCAAGCCAATATGTTAGGATGAATAAAGTAAGACTGAACACTGGAAGAAAAAATTCTGAAAAATCTTTAGCAGAATTTATATATTGAATTAGTTCAGTCTCTTCTTTAACATATTAGCTTTCTTCTCTACTCAGATATCTTTTGGCAAGTTTCACAGGTGATTGCACAAACAAATGAGAAGTGTGTCTCAGAATTGGTACAGAACTAAATAGTTTATATGCCCTGGCCCATATTTACCTGTATTAGATGCTTACAGACCAAAATATTAGGCATTTAAATGCTCCTGTCACATGCTCGTAGCCATTCCTCTATTGATATTATGAAGTTATAGCCTCTCCATCATATAAATGATTTGGGGCTGTCTAGTATATGAAGTTAAGCCATTTTAATAGGAAACTATATCACATTTTGGGTAATTAGTCCAAACCTCCTGCAAGGATGTCTCCTGTCCTGAGAGATGGGTTGGTAACTCACTAATGGGAGATTAGATAACCAGTAAGTTCAAGTGGAGTATATAATGGGGTTGTTGTTTGAATGGTGAAGATATGAAAGCTTGTCTTTGGGGGCAGCCATTTTCTGCCCTGTGAACCAAGAAATAGAGAAAACTCATCTGCAGAGAGAAAATTAAGCAGTAATGCAAGAGATAGAAGAATAGAGGAAAGTCATAGGGTGTATATTTTATATACCATGTGGGTTTTTTGTTCCTGTTCCTGGTTCTACTTCCTGGCAATTATGCCCAGCTGCACTTCTGTACTTGAGTTCCATTTAAAAACTACAAACAAAAACTCTGCATCCTTAAACCATATTTCTTTGTTGGTATGTTTGTTTAATCTAGCTTGAGTTGATCTCTTCTATTTTCAGTGAAAAAAAGTTTACACACAAAAACATGAGGTGGAATTGTGAAGGTCTGGGGAATGAAACAGCCTATTCTAGAATTTAAAGTTCCTTTGTAAAAGTAAATCATCTGTAGCATAAGGAATTTAAAAAAAAACAAGGTTTTCTCAAGAAATTCATTAGTTTGAGATCCTTCTTCCAACTACAGTTGTATTTTTTTTCTTTTTTTACCCTCTGTAAAAAAGGCTCCACTTTCTTCTCATTCTTATCCCACCAAAATCCCATTTAACATTTCTACTTTATAAGTAGTACATTTTAAATAAGTAGATGACGAATATTAATTATTAATATATTATTATATCAATTTGGGTTCAGCAGAGCAAATTATTCACTTACTTGACTGCTAATATTAGCAAATATTTTGGTATCTATGTGACCTGTGTAGTAGCTAGATAGTACTAGTAGTACTGGCTTTTGCAGACCCAGGAATATGATCTGACAATATTGCATAAAGCAATGTTTTGTGAAAGGACATTAAAAAGTAATGGAATTTACTTGAACTTAATGCCCAAGAAAACTGAATACCCAGTATACTAAGGCTTGATATTTACATTTTTGTTTTAATCCAAATGAACATCAATTATACATGTGTCTTGTGCATTGTCAAACTTAATTGAAGAATGTGCATCATTTATTATAACATTTAGATTTTTCAAATGACTGAAATTTCCAATAATATAATTCACCTTCAAGAAATATAAAGCCTTGGGCTTCCCTGGTGGTGCAGTGGTTGGGAGTCTGCCTGTCGATGCAGGGGACACGGGTTCGTGCCCCAGTCCGGGAAGATCCCACATACCGCGGAGCGGCTGGGCCCGTGAGCCATGGCCGCTGAGCCTGCGCGTCCGGAGCCTGTGCTCCGCAACGGGAGAGGCCACAACAGTGAGAGGCCCGTATACCAAAAAAAAAAAAAAAAAAAAAAAAAAAAAAAAAAAAAAGAAATATAAAGCCTTCTTTTATTTAAAAACATTACTACAGCTATATCATCTGGCAGGAGAAATTATGTCCTGTTCTTTATGTAGAACATTAGATTTTTTTTTCAAATAATCAAGAATTCTAGAAACATTCTGGGAAACAATTCTATTGCTTAAGTTTGCCTTCCAGTATGCATGTATTTTTTTATTGAATTTAATTATTTCAATCTTGTCTTCTACAATTGTCCCTTTTTAGTGTTAAAATCTAAATTTGGGAAGTCCGGATTTCAAAATATGTGTTTAAAAATAAATTTTAGATGGTGGGGTTTTCAGTAATGTGCTTTCACATACAGAAATACATACAGATACAAATATTTTTTATTGTCAAAATAAATTTGATGTAATATGAGTATTTTGTTTTCATATTCATCAAAAACATGTGTCAGGAGAACTACTGATTCTGGAGCAGTGGATTCTATATTCAATAATAAATGCATATTTCACATAAAAAAGCAAACTTTTATTCATGGAATCTCATTTGAAAACTGGTCTTACATAGCACTCTCTAATAGAATTTTCTGTGATGATGGAAATTTTCTATATCTATACAGTCCAATATAGTAGCTGTTAGCCACATGTAGTTATTGAGCATTTAAAATATGTCTAGTGTGGCTGATTAACTTTATATCTAAATTATTTAAAATTATGTGAAATTAAAAATTCAGTTTAATAGATACAATTTAATGAGAATTGGGAACATGGAGAGAATATAGAAAATGCAATCAATAATTTTAGATCATTCAAAGACAAATAAAAAGATTGGAAAGAACTTTGGAAGGAAAGCAAGGCCCGTGGTTTATAAAATTTATGTGTGTGTATGAAAGATAATTATATTTATAATGTTTAGAGGAGAGAAGAATATAAAAGAATCCATTGGAAGGAAATAAAAAATGTTGTATGTATAAAATACACTATATTCCTGATGTGGTAAAAATCTAGAGTTGCCAGAAAGCAACAGATTCTACAGTAAAAGATTTTCCCTTGGAATCATTTGAATTCTTCTTCCTTAATGCTTGAACAGTAAGAATAAAAAGATTATGGCATGAGTGTTTTAAGATAGAGGGAAGGTAGTGGAGGAGAATTCATGTTGGATACTTCTAGCTTCTTCTAAGATTGAGGAAACTAAGACTGGCATCAACAATTTAAGAACTGTATTCAATAAACCTGTTAGTGTCTATATTCTGGAGATTGTACCTGGACGTGGAAGATAAAGAAAGCCTTCTTACTGCTATTCAGTGACTCATGGTCCAATGATGAGACAGATAAACAGCAAAATACATTGAGAATCACTATAGTAAAAGCACATATAAAGTGTGATATGGGCACAGAAGAAGATGTAACTCTCCTTTGGGGAAATGAAATTAGGTTGATGGATAGGATTAAGAAAGTTTGACAGAAGAGGTGACATAAAGCTTCCTTGAAAGACAAATCAATAACAATTCTTATACTAGTATTAAATAACATGCACAAGGCATGGTACAAAGATTCTTAAATTTTGTGTAACAAGAAGTGTCTGTAGAGGTTGTGCCCAAGTGTGCTATACATAAAACAATCATTCAAATTTCAGAACATAAAAGAGGTCAACCATGGGTCCGAATATTCATGGTGTAGAAAGTATGACTTAAGGAAGACTTAAAATCAATGGACTTTAGGTAGACTGATAAATTCAGGCAGGTCATTTTATTCACTGAGAGTAATTATGACAATGATAGCCATAGAGAAACTGGTTTGGTAAAAATAACTAGTTATTTAGAACCTAAAATACATATATACAAAATAACAGAAGAAAATTTGGGGTTGACAGATTGAGCCCAGATTGTGAGGTGCTTTGAATGTAGGGCTGAGGAATTATGACATCTTCCAATCACACATAAACACAGAGACCAAAATCTTAAAGCCATAGTTACAACACATTTTTTCAAAGAGTGTCAGTTTAGTTAGAGATAACTCAATATTAGGGGTAAACAAATATTATTGAAAGTATATACTAACTTTGGTGCACTGCCCAATTCCAATATCCAAGCAGTCTATACTCTAAGTCTTCATCTGCCTACTGTCTACAGAACCTGTGACTGAGGGCTTTTTCTGACAACTGATCTTTTCTGGCCTTCACATAGAGTAGGCCAGGATGTCAAGGAGTGAACTCCTTGTAAATCAATTACAGTAAGAAATTGACAGATGAATATCCCAGCTTCCATAACACTCAGATGGAACAATTTTGAACTGCATTCAGTACATTTTCAACAGAAAGGCCCAGATCAATGGATGCTTTAATGCTCACCGTGGTAACCTGCTCAATAATGTACCCTGTATTGGATTTCAACCCTAAACTGTCACACTTCCTCAACCCTATCTAGCTGCCTTCTGGGACAAACTACAAAATGAACTGTTTTCACTCAAACTCTTACCTCATGGCCAGCTTATAGGGGAACTGAGCCTACCACTTATTACCAGAAGTGGTTCTAAGAAGCAGATTCTAATGACAGGATTGTGGAACTGGACCACTTATCACTTATACAGCCACAAGTACCCAATTGCTGGTGATAAGTGGGGTAGAAAACACAGAGACAATGTGTTTTAACCACCCCTATTAAGTCATTGAGGATTTCACATCAGCCATTTTGTAAACAACCTTACGTATTAGTCAAGTTAGGCTAGATTTTGCTATGGTAACAGGCAATCCCAACTCACAGTGATTTAAAGCAGCCAAACTTAATTTTCCACTCCTGCTACATTTATAGCAGGACATCATTTTGGCAATAGAGTGATAAGGCATTCAGTATCACAATGTTGCTGGTCACCATGACAGAGGGAAAGAAAGAGTAGAGAAATACTTGGTGGCTTTTACAGCTTTCTCTTAGAAATAATAAATGTCAGTTGTTCTCACATTTCATTGACCAAATTAATTCATCTGCCCATACTTAACTTCAGGAAGGTATGAAAGTACAATCCTATTAGGTGCCCTGTGGAAGAACCAAAACTATTTTTTGGATGGCACCAGTAACCATAATGCCTCACCCCTGACTTCATGACATTTTTCTTCTGTTTAATCCCACCTTGCCTCTATTTAATCATTTACTATTATTTTATATCATTAACAATTTAAAAATCTTTAATGTATTATTTTCAGTCATTTTCCAATTAGGGTTTAGTTCTTTCCAAAATGAGGCTTGGTGAAGAAAACATAGAAAGACATCAAACATATCACTTTGATATTCATCTTGTTTTCCCATGTATTAACAAGCAAAGATAATATTTACCTACTTGTTTTCTTTCTCTATACATTTCACTTGAAATTCTTTTTCCAACTCCAATCTTGAGCAGTAAATGTAAGAGGTTATTTTTCTCCTAGGAATTGACCTCCTCAGTAAAAAGGTATCAAGCAGCGATGCTAGTACAATGGTTATATCACAGAGTTAAGGCTTGTTCACATAATGTGACAATCTCTTGTCATACATATTGAGATCTATTAACCAGCAACTTTTTATTTATGAACCTTGCTCAATACAGAAACAAAATGTTTAGATGTATGTTTCTAAAAGTAATAATGAGATGATTTGCATTTGTGTCAATAATGAATACATTACCTGAGGGAAAGAGACAGGCAGTCTCTTTGGTTTTGCTTTGTTGTTTTGCTTTTGTTGTATTGTTCACTTGGACTCCATTTTATTCATCTTTACTAAAGGAATTCAAATGTAAATTTTAAATTGCAGCTCTTTCTATTAAAAGCTGGCTTGACTCCATGCTTAGGTTAATAAAGAGCTTGGGGTGATAAATACACAAAAATTTAGAGTACTTGCTATGATGGGTTGGAGTTCAGTATTTCATTTTACCCTTAAGACATATGAGGTGGGCACTGGTAAATGGTGGAACCAGGATTCAAACCAATGTTATGACTCCTGCTTCTCAAATTCACAGCATTTTCCCTCACCATTTAGGTAGTTCTCAAGGCAGGATGTAATTTGTTGTCCATATACTACTGGGGTAATACCCTCATATAATTCTCTATTCTTTAGCAAAGCACTTCTAATAATAAATAATAGTAGGAAGAGAAGGAAAAACATGGTAGAGAAAAGCACAATATAAATTGCCAGTTATCCATAGTTTAAGATTTAAATGATAAAATAGAGAGAAAATTTTGCTCTGCAGATGTTCTATAAGTTTTATAATTTTGTTACTGCCTTATGCTAACAGGATGATTTCAAGGACTGTACTTATCATTCAAATGATAAATGAACACATATGATAGGATTGAGTGTATATGGTGACAATTACAAAACGTGTGTGTTGGGTTGGGGTGAAGCTGAGGAGTTAGAAATAAGCAATCAAGGAACAAATGCATTATGTTGACAGTAATGGTAAGACTTTGAAGTTTCAAAAGAATATATTTTGCCAGAACTTACAAATTCACATAAGCACTGATGTTTACCAATCAGCTGATTAAACAATAAGCACATGAAGACAGGCGATAGAGAAAGGGGAGCTCCCAAATTCTGACAAGGCTCTCAGACCTAAAAGAAAGCAAGTATTCCAGAAAACTAATTTCAAGTTATATTTTCAAATTTTAGTTTTGATCCACAGTTTTGTTCTGAAGCATTGTATACGAATTTTCAGTTCACCCACTATGGGATACAATTATGTTCAGCTAGATCACAGTGAAAAACAAATGAAAATGGCTGTTGGGATTTCACAGGCAAATTCAAGGTCCAAAGGGAGCCAGCTTTGTAACAGGAACATTATGTTCTCAAGAGAATGGAACTTCTACCGCATTTAGGTGTCCAAGTAGTGTGCATAACATTTAAATGAAAGAAGAAACCAAAAAGAAACAAGGTTTTTAAGGTTCAATGTTCAGGATATCCCATTTTTGTTGAAGATATCAAGAATCCCTCATGTCTTCAGAGTAGTTTCATATTATGTTTCATCACTGACTAAAATGAGTCTTCAAAAGAAAAAATTATTTGTATAACAACACTTTATTTTATGTTAAGCTTATGGCTTTTACAGCATATTATCTTTCCCTTGTGAACGAGGTACATATGGGAAACTCAAATGCAAGTAATTATTTAAATAACATCATATACATACATTATTCATTATTGTCTTAGTTATTATGCATAACATTTCTTCACGGGCTGATTATACTTTCTCTTGTCTTTTAGATTCACACATACCTAATTTCTAGCAAAGATGTTTTAACACATATGGCAATCTGTCTACTGTAGTTAGGGTCTTTCCAGGCCTCCAGAGAAATTTTAATAATGGCATTTTAAAATTAAAATTTATACCATAAGATTCTGCAACGTTTTTAGAAAAACAGGATATCTGTTGATGGATACTCTTCTAAAGTCTGAGTGAGGTAGTTTTGTGAATTCTAACAAAGCCAATCAAAAGTCAACTATAGTCTTGGAGCTGGTGAGTCAGGTGTGTGTGTGTGTGTGTTCTTAACTTATGAAAATCTAATGGAGAACTTTGGATGTACACATTGAAGGCATTAACTCTGTTCTGATTTGGTTTGGCCTTGCTGACTACCTCCCTATCTGCATTTCTTCAGTGAGCTCCCATGGGCTAACATCCTACACCTTCAGATTTTTAAAAGCTGACAAAGCGTCTGCTGCCCACTACAAAAAGAGAAAATATGTTCAGTTTGCTCTTCCTCTCTGGCATGCCTATACACTAACAATGAAAAATCAGAAAGAGAAATTAAGGAAACAATCCCATTTACCAGTGCAACAAAAAGAATAAAATACTGAGGAAAAAACCTACCTAAGGAGGCGAAAGACTTGTACTCAAAAAACTATAAAACACTGATGAAAGAAATCAAAGATGACATAAACAGATGGAGAAATATACCATGTTCTTGGATTGGAAGAATCAATATTGTAAAAACGACTATACTACCCAAAGCAATCTACAGATTCAATGCAATCCCTATCAAACTACCAATGGCATTCATCACAGATATGAACAAAATTTTTTACAATTTGTATGAAAACACAAAAGACCTCAAATAGCCAAAGCAAGCTTGAGACAGAAAACGAAGCTGGAGGAATCAGGTTCACCAAATTCAAACTATACTACAAAGCTACAGTATTGAATACAGTATGGTACTGGCACAAAAACAGAAATATAGATCAATGGTACAGGATAGAAAGCCCAGAGGTAAACCCACGCACATATAGTCACCCAATTTATGACAAAGGAGGCAAGAACATATAATGGAGAAAAGACAGCCCCTGCAATAAGTGGTGCTGGGACAACTGGACAGCTACATGTAAAAGAATGAAATTAGAACACTCCCTAACACATACACAAAAGTAAACTCCAAATGAATTAAATACCTAAATGTAAGACCAGACACTATAAAACCCTTAGAGGAAAACATAGGAAAAATACTCTTTGACATAAACCACAGCAAGATCTTTTTTGACCCACCTCCTAGAGTAATGAAAATAAAAACAAAGATAACAAATGGGACCTAATTAAACTTAAAAGCTTTTGCACAGCAAAGGAAATCATAAATAAGACAAAAAGACAACCCTTAGAATGGGAGAAAATATTTGCAAATGAAAAAACTGGCAAGGGATTAATCTCCAAAATATACAAAGAGCTGATGGAGCTCAATATCAAAAAAAAACCCAACCCAATTAAAAAATGGGCAGAAGACCTAAATAGATATTTCTCCAAAGAAGACATGAAAAGATGCTCAACATCTCTAATTATTAGAGAAATACATATCAAGACTACAATGAGGTATCACCTCACACTGGTCAGAATGGCCATCATCAAAAAATCTACAAACAATAAATGCTGGAAAGGGTGTGGAGAAAAGGGAACCCTCTTGCACTGTTGGTGGGAATGTAAATTGATACAACCACTATGGAGAACAGTAAGGAGATTCCTTAAAACACTAAAAATAGAACTACCATACGACCCATCAATCATACTACTGGGCATATAGCCTGAGAAAACCATAATTCAAAAGGATCCATGTACCACAGTGTTCATTGCAGCTCTATTTACAATAGCCCAGATATGGAAGCAACCTAAATGTCCATCAACAGATGAATGGATAAAGAAGATATGGCACATATATACAATGGAATATTACTCAGCCATAAAAAGAAACTAAATTGAGTTATTTGTAGTGAGGTGGATGGATCTAGAGTCTGTCATACAGAGTGAAGTAAGTCAGAAAGAGAAAAATAAATACCATAGGTTAATGAATATATATTGAATCTAAAAAAAAAATGGTACTGATGAACCTAGTGACAGGGCAGGAATAAAGCTGTAGATGTAGAGAATGCACTTGAGGACATGGACAGGGGAGGGGGAAGCTAGGGCGAAGCGAGAGTGGCATCGACACATATACACTACCAAATGTAAAATAGGTAGCTAGTGAGAAGCAGCAGCATAGCACAGGGAGATCATCTCAGTGCTTTGTGACCACTTAGGGGGTGGGATAGGGAGGGTGGAAGGGAGGCTCAAGAGGGAGGGGATATGGGGATATATGTATGCATATGGCTGATTCACTTTGTTGTACAACAGAAACTAGCATAGCATTGTGAAGCAATTATACTCCAATAAAGATGTATTAAAAAAAAGAGAGAAAAGATGTTCAGTTTGCTCCTCCCTGCTGAAAAACTATGCAAAGACCAAGGACTGAAAACATTCTCATTTCATCTGAAGTTACATACTGGTTTACATAGTTATGAAATGTAAAGCCCTCAAAAAATGCTTGGTGCATTACTGTTAAACATTTTGTTTATTGTTATTAAAGTCACTGCACCTAGTTTAAAAAAGTCAATCCTTTGGGAGTTAAACTGGTGAATTTCTCCCTAATACACAACTGCATATTATCTATATCACATGCTGTCTCTTCTCAGGGCTGGTAGAGTCCCAACAAACCCTCATGGTTGTTAATAGTGATACTTCATGGTAATATTGTGTTTCCCTCATCTCAACCTTCAACAGAAGGTGGTGAGAAGAAATTCCTTTGTTGCTCTCCAGATTGTTCCAGGCATGCAAAGCGAAATTGGCTGCTATTTCCACAGGCCTATCCCCAAATTCATGACAATGTGTAGCAAAAGTTGTCCTTTATATTACTGTATGAGTCCACCTATGAAATGTTTAAAAACAGGCAAAGGAAACCCATATTTTTTAGTGATGTATACATAGATATTAAACTATTTTTAAAATAAAATGATTTTTTACAAGAGTCATTATAAGAGTTGGGATTCTAGAGACTTTTGAGCCTCTTCTAAGTATTTTTAACTTGGGTAGTATTTAGGGAGGTATTTTCTCTATAATTTTTCTTTTAAGTATATATATATTCCATGAAGTCTTCAATTTCTATGTTACATTTTACAGTAAAAAAGTAATAATGTGGAAAAAAATTACTTAATCACTACTCTCCCAAATCTTACTTGCTAGAAAGATTAGACAACCTGTCTACGTGGACCCATACTCTTTGTCCATGCTCCAACCACAAAACTCTCACCTTACACTGTAATTCATTCTCTTTTCATTAGACTGTGAGCTTCTCCTAGGAAATAATTCTATTTGGGCACCTTCCTAACTCAGCAGCCAAGGGCAGAGAATTGTATACTGTAGTCACTAAACAATTGCATCCTGTTAAGTACATTAATCAACCAAGCAATCATTCAGTTTAAAGGACACAGAGTGATCACAGGTTAGTGGAAAGATTTTAGAGTCAATTCTTCCCGCCACCTCTATCACAATTAACACCAAATTCTGAGCAGCTTTTGGCAAGTTATTTATCTTTTGAGGCTAGCTTTTCTCACAAGTAAAATATATGTAGTAACGACTGTCTCATCAAGTCTAGCATTTTCAAGTGCCTATACAGTCACCCTATTTTTGAATGTTATTTTTTATCCATATCAGGACACTTTAGATGGTAAAGGGGACGACTGAAACAATTATAATATTTTGAAATATTTATTAAAATATTTGATATAGTGGTTTTATAATAAGTTATATCCAAAAACTATTTTAAAATAAAAATTGCATGCATCCATGCACATTAAAGTAAAATTTTAAGACCTATTTTTATTTTCTATCACAAAATAACGCAAGGAG
This sequence comes from Mesoplodon densirostris, assembly GCF_025265405.1. NCBI lineage: Eukaryota > Metazoa > Chordata > Mammalia > Artiodactyla > Ziphiidae > Mesoplodon > Mesoplodon densirostris. The sequence continues at coordinate 91,937,855 of NC_082661.1, forward strand.
AATACTTATCCCTTGTAATATATTTATGTATTTTAATAAGTTTCTTAGCCGCCTGTCTTTAATACTGTCACTAACATTATTTTGAAAATACATTACTTCCTAGTAGAACAAGTGTCATTTTTATCATATAATATGTATGCATTTTAATATAACTAATATTCATTGGGCACTTAGTATTTTCTTTTGATAAAGGGTAATTTGCATACAGGAAATGTGCAAATATTAATTGTACAGCTCAATATGGACATATGTATACACCATATGTACCCTCCTCCACATCAAGATACAGAATATTCCCATCATTCTCTTTGCCTCTGTCTAGTCAATCTCCCTTTCAAACCAGAGTTTGACACTATTCTGACTTATTTGTATCACCAGAGATTACTGCTTTCTGTTCCTGAGCTTCATAATAATGGAATCATACTCTTTCATGTCTATATTTATGTACTCTTTTATGTTTGGCTCCGTTCACTCAGGATTATGTCTATGATATTTACCCATATTGTTACTTCTATCATTCACTCACCATTTTTTTAATTGCAGAGAGGAATTTCTATGTCTGATGTACCACATTTTTATTTCTACCCACTCTTTTGCTGATAGACACTTAGGTTGTTTGCAGTTTCAGCTCTTATGAATAAAGTTGTTATTTGGAAAGCCTTTTGGGTAATATATCACACTCCCTCATTTCTCTTAGATATACACTCAGAATGGAATTGCTGGGTCATAGGGCAGGCATTTGTTTAACATTGTTAGAAACTACAAACAAATTTTTACAAAGAGGTTGGATCATTTTATAGTTCACAAACAATGTATGAGTGCCAGTTGCTCCATATTTTTCAAACAACTATGCTTACCAAAATCATATTTAGTCTGAATATTTATATAACAGTATTTATGACTTTTGACAAGTAGAGTTGTTTTTGACTGGTAGACTATTATAACTTGTTTGGCAAAAATTATGAATTATGGGCTCACCAAAACCAACTGCAAGTTTTCCAATTTAGTAAGAACATGATTTTTTACTCTAATGCCATGCTCTGCCATATATGTATTTATATGATCACTGCAAACACATATAATTTATACTAATGTTAAATCTTTAATTGAATTTTAATGGCATACACAATAATGTCAAATGTTTTACCTTCAGTAGAATGATACAGTAAAAGGAAAGCTTTAATTCTATGATTTGGAATGGGAAAAATTTAATTATTCTTTGAAATAATTATCTGATTTTTTATTGGAAGCACCTGATGATGCAGATATAAAACTTTGCAAGTTCTTTTGTTAATAAGTGCACAATTATTGAATCAATTTCTGTACATCCATGCACACAAAAAACAAATAGAAAATGAATAAAACTAATTTGTAGAAAGTCACTTGATATACACCAAAAATCATGCAGACAGAATGCTATTTAAATATAGCTTCTGTAGCATGCCATGTCAAATTATTGTTATGACTGTCTAAAAGTAATTACTAACATTTAAAGTACTGGCTGACACTTTTTCGGCACTGCACTGATTTTTATGTTGTTTATTCAGCCCATATATTTGTTGATTAATGTCAGTGAATATTTTATCAACTTATACAAATCATCACCAACTCCCTTGAAAAACTGAATTCTGACTATTAAGTTTTTCATTAAATGTGCACTTTTGATTTTGTGCATCTTATTATGGAAAGGGTGTATTACAACATTAAGAAACATTACTAAGTTTCATTATATATGTCACAAATACATATAATTCTAGGTCTACCTTATTCAATATATAACTACGTGACTATAGCTCAAAGTATTCTTTGTCAGCTCAACAGCAGAACTGGTGAACCCCCATTTATCACATCTATTTCATATATATTTAATCTATAATTTCTCATGTTTCCCAATCACACTTATTACTGGCAAACTGACAGCTTCATGATCCCTTATGCAATGGCACACACTCATACTCTCAGGAAATGCCTTTACACCATATTCTTTAGAAATTTAAAACTGAGTGTCATGGCAGCCCTGGTCCCCTTCATCTTGGATCTTTGGTGACTGTGGAGTGTACTGGCTTCTTCTCCCCAGGCATCTGGATAGACCCTTGCTCATGCTCTTCATTTTCCCCTACACCCTTCATATGATCCTCAGCCTCTAGATTAGGGACTGTTTTAATGACCAGAAAGGCCTCACCATTGCTTTGACCCAGATTTTGTAACCGTGTGCAGAGGGATTAAAGTATGTGCTGATGTCCATCCAGGCAGTCCCTTTCTCACCTTGGGCCACAGGGTACTAAAGGGCAACCAGGCCGGCTTCTAGTCTGGTTTCCAATCTTCCTACAGTAGTACAAATTCCATACACACACTACTATACATAAGGTATATAACCAAAAGGACATACTGTATAGCACAGGGAATGCTAATGACATGTTAAAATAACTCTTTTTACTGCCCATGTATGTCATATACTACCAGTCAAAACTATAACAGGAGCTCAAAGCACAGCTTGGGAGTTGCCAAGCTCATCCAAGTTTATTTTAATACAAATTAGTACTTTATTAAAGCTGAAAAATTTAGGACAAATGATAAACCAAATACCAGGAAGGATAACTGGCAAAAATAGCTGTGACCAGGGCAAACATAGTTTTAAAGTTACCCTATACATAGAGCATCTAGCATCTGCCTGGTAAAAAGCTAGTAGTGCTCTCTTTCTGTTTTCTATAGGTACATAAAATAGTCCTCATTCATGAAAACCTATGTTGACCAGCTCCCCTAATGAGCCAGAGAAAAAGGTACTAGTATGTTAAATAACTTACTTTAAAATATATATTTTGAATTAATGTGACTAAGAAATGAAAAGTCTAAATAGCCAGTTTAATATCTGACCGTTGTAATGGGATGGAGGGGTGGATGCATGCATGAACAGTCTTAGAGCCAGATTAAAAACTAATCACAGGCTGTTGCTCTGTTTGAAAATGGCCCAGATACAGCACATGAACTGTCCAGAATGGGAGGTCTATGAAGACTAGAGGTGGAATGATCTCTGGCAATTTTCAACATGAGCCTGGACCACATAACCCTTTTCTGTTGAACAGAGCCACAAAGCAAAGTTTACCATTTGCCAGAAGTTACACCCATTGGGAATATCACTCTGAATGTTCTAATGTTGCAAAGAATCTGCTGTATTTTTTTCTAAGTTATTTTCAACTAGTCCTTCCAACCGGCCAAGGAGATCTGTGATGCATCAGAGCTTCCCCATCATGTTCGGGATGTGCAGACAGCTCTCCACAAATCTTTGGCAGCAGCCTGTGAATCTGTGCTGAAGGGGGTTTGTTGTATAAGTAGGTGTCTCTTTGTATTTGTTGTTGTCTCTCCAAATACTCAGTTTGCAGCAGCATCTGCTATCTCAGCCCAGACAGTCCAAACAGATGTGCCATTACCTCATGTGATGAGCAAGCCCCTTGAACAAAGTGCCTGTTCCTCCTTGGCAGGTAGTCCTAGACGCTTTGTTTAAACCCAGTTGTAAAAATAGCCTGAATCCACCAGGGAATGGGAACTAATGAGAGGCAATTTCTCTGCAAACTTGGTGAGGTGGATAATGGACTCCTTCTGAGTCCCCAGTTTTATTAGTATTTCCATTTCAGCAAAATGTGCTTTTGACACAGCTTTCAAATTATCACTGAATTTATCAAGACCATTTTACTTGATGTTAATGCTCTTGGTGAAGCAGATCAGGAGATGACTTCAACGTTTCTAAATACATAGTAAGTGTGAAGCGTGAACATTCAAACGTGGTGTCTTCAGTCTCTGTGTCCTGTTGCATAAAGTAAGCAAGCAAGCAAGCAGTGCCCCGGACACATGCACTGGTCACAGGAAGCAACTTGACACTAAAGGTGCTGCATTGCTCATAGAATTCTGCGCCTCATCTCAGAGAAGGACATGGTAAACGAACACAATGATAGGTTTTCATTTGTACTAACTGTTGAGGAAATAATCTATTACCACCATGTTTTCTCCTATCTAGGTGTGAGCCTTTCTCACAAAGTTCCTCAGTATACTAGGAAGATAAACCCATTGGCTCATCCTTTCAAGGGCAGGGCAGTTGGACTCGGGCAATATGAGAAGATGGTTTGCTCTCGGTAGGCAAGGTATTTGTGGCTTTATATACACTTTCTCATGTAAATTTTATACAACCTAAGTTATATATTAGTATCTGAAGTTTACTGATGTGAAAACAGACATTAAGCTTCATCTACAAGTTCACATATAGAAATTGGCAGAGAAATATTAAAACTCGGTTATATCTCATTCCAAGTTATATTTTCTTTCTCCTGAGCCAAGCAAATAACTTTTGGCATATTACTTACAAACTGAGCTTCAGTTTTGTGTCTCCATAAACTGGCTATTTTATAGACTGAAAGAAAATGCAAACACACACAAACACATGCACACACAAATGCAGAAACCACAGGCTGACACTCATACATATGCACATATTGCTTATTATAGAGTCCAGAGCATAACAAGTGATCAATACATGGTACTTGACTTCCTTTTTATAATATTTGGCAAGTGTTAATAACCATTAACTGCTTAATACTTATCCATCCTAGGGGTTATCTAAACTTAAAGCAAGTGGCCTAGAACGAGCATTATTCACCCTAAATGATACCTTAATGATGGCCTCTCTGAACACTTGATAAATGAGTGCATAAGTTTTTTGGAATAGGAATGCTTCCCTCTACAGGGCCCATAGGATACATCACCACAATGGC